>NC_090327.1:134874286-135111981 GCF_035084215.1 Heptranchias perlo | reverse complement strand
TAATATTGTGGCCTGGTTTATTTGTTCTGATAGTGGGTAATATTGTGGTCTGGTTTATTTGTTCTGATAGTGGGTAATAGATTGTGGCCTGGTTTATTTTGTTCTGATAGTGGGTAATATTGTGGTCTGGTTTATTTGTTCTGATAGTGGGTAATATTGTGGCCTGGTTTATTTGTTCTGATAGTGGGTAATATTGTGGCCTGGTTTATTTGTTCTGATAGTGGGTAATATTGTGGCCTGGTTTTATTTGTTCTGATAGTGGGTAATACTTGTGGCCTGGTTTATTTGGTTCTGATAGTGGGTAATATTGTGGCCTGGTTTATTTGTTCTGATAGTGGGTAATATTGTGGCCTGGTTTATTTGGTCTGATAGTGGGTAATATTGTGGCCTGGTTTATTTGGTCTGATAGTGGGTAATATTGTGGCCTGGTTTATTTGGTCTGATAGTGGGTAATATTGTGGCCTGGTTTATTTGTTCTGATAGTGGGTAATATTGTGGCCTGGTTTATTTGTTCTGATAGTGGGTAATACTGTGGCCTGGTTTATTTGTTCTGATAGTGGGTAATATTGTGGCCTGGTTTATTTGTCTGATAGTGGGTAATATTGTGGCCTGGTTTATTTGTTCTGATAGTGGGTAATATTGTGGCCTGGTTTATTTGTTCTGATAGTGGGTAATATTGTGGCTGGTTTATTTGTTCTGATAGTGGGTAATATCTGTGGCCTGGTTTATTTGTTCTGATAGTGGGTAATACTGTGCCTGGTTTATTTGTTCTGAATAGTGGGGTAGAATACTGTGGCCTGGTTATTTGGTCTGATAGTGGGTAATACTGTGGCCTGGTTTATTTGGTCTGATAGTGGTAATATTGTGGCCTGGTTTATTTGTTCTGATAGTGGGTATAATGTGGCCTGGTTTATTTGTTCTGATAGTGGGTAATATTGTGGCCTGGTTTATTTGTTCTGATAGTGGGTAATATTGTGGCCTGGTTTATTTGTTCTGATAGTGGGTAATACTTGTGGCCTGGTTTATTTGTTCTGATAGTGGGGAATACTGTGGCCTGGTTTATTTGGTCTGATAGTGGGTAATATTGTGGCCTGGGTTTATTTGTTCTGATAGTGGGTAATATTGTGGCCTGGTTTATTTGTTCTGATAGTGGGTAATATTGTGGCCTGTGGTTTATTTGTTCTGATAGTGGGGAATATTGTGGCCTGGTTTATTTGTTCTGATAGTGGGGAATATTGTGGCCTGGTTTATTTGTTCTGATAGTGGGGTAATATTGTGGCCTGGTTTATTTGTTCTGATAGTGGGTAATACTGTGGCCTGGTTTATTTGTTCTGATAGTGGGTAATATTGTGGCCTGGTTTATTTGGTCTGATAGTGGGTAATACTGTGGCCTGGTTTATTTGTTCTGATAGTGGGGAATATTGTGGCCTGGTTTATTTGTTCTGATAGTGGGTAATATTGTGGCCTGGTTTATTTGTTCTGATAGTGGGTAATATTGTGGCCTGGTTTATTTGTTCTGATAGTGGGGAATATTGTGGCCTGGTTTATTTGTTCTGATAGTGGGTAATATTGTGGCCTGGTTTATTTGTTCTGATAGTGGGTAATATTGTGGCCTGGTTTATTTGTTCTGATAGTGGGTAATATTGTGGCCTGGTTTATTTGTTCTGATAGTGGGAATATTGTGGCCTGGTTTATTTGTTCTGATAGTGGGGAATATTGTGGCCTGGTTTATTTGTTCTGATAGTGGGGGAATATTGTGGCCTGGTTTATTTGTTCTGATAGTGGGGAATATTGTGGCCTGGTTTATTTGTTCTGATAGTGGGTAATACTGTGGCCTGGTTCATTTGTTCTGATAGTGGGGAATATTGTGGCCTGGTTTATTTGTTCTGATAGTGGGGAATATTGTGGCCTGGTTTATTTGTTCTGATAGTGGGTAATATTGTGGCCTGGTTTATTTGTTCTGATAGTGGGGAATATTGTGGCCTGGTTTATTTGTTCTGATAGTGGGTAATATTGTGGCCTGGTTTATTTGTTCTGATAGTGGGGAATATTGTGGCCTGGTTTATTTGTTCTGATAGTGGGGAATATTGTGGCCTGGTTTATTTGTTCTGATAGTGGGTAATATTGTGGCCTGGTTTATTTGTTCTGATAGTGGGGAATATTGTGGCCTGTTTATTTGTTCTGATAGTGGGTAATATTGTGGCCTGGTTTATTTGTTCTGATAGTGGGTAATATTGTGGTCCTGGTTTATTTGTTCTGATAGTGGGGAATATCTGTGGCCTGGTTTATTTGTTCTGATAGTGGGGAATATTGTGGCCTGGTTTATTTGTTCTGATAGTGGGTAATATTGTGGCCTGGTTTATTTGTTCTGATAGTGGGGAATATTGTGGCCTGGTTTATTTGTTCTGATAGTGGGTAATATTGTGGCCTGGTTTATTTGGTCTGATAGTGGGTGAATATTGTGGCCTGGTTTATTTGGTCTGATAGTGGGTAATATTGTGGCCTGGTTTATTTGTTCTGATAGTGGGTAATATTGTGGCCTGGTTTATTTGGTCTGATAGTGGGTAATATTGTGGCCTGGTTTATTTGTTCTGATAGTGGGAATATTGTGGCCTGGTTTATTTGGTCTGATAGTGGGTAATATTGTGGCCTGGTTTATTTGGTCTGATAGTGGGGAATATTGTGGCCTGGTTTATTTGTTCTGATAGTGGGTAATATTGTGGCCTGGTTTATTTGTTCTGATAGTGGGGAATATTGTGGCCTGGTTTATTTGTTCTGATAGTGGGTAATATTGTGGCCTGGTTTATTTGTTCTGATAGTGGGTAATATTGTGGCCTGGTTTATTTGTTCTGATAGTGGGTAATATTGTGGCCTGGTTTATTTGTTCTGATAGTGGGTAATATTGTGGCCTGGTTTATTTGTTCTGATAGTGGGTAATACTGTGGCCTGGTTTATTTGTTCTGATAGTGGGGAATATTGTGGCCTGGTTTATTTGTTCTGATAGTGGGTAATATTGTGGCCTGGTTTATTTGTTCTGATAGTGGGTAATACTGTGGCCTGGTTTATTTGTTCTGATAGTGGGGAATATTGTGGCCTGGTTTATTTGTTCTGATAGTGGGTAATATTGTGGCCTGGTTTATTTGTTCTGATAGTGGGTAATATTGTGGCCTGGTTTATTTGGTCTGATAGTGGGTAATATTGTGGCCTGGTTTATTTGTTCTGATAGTGGGTAATATTGTGGCCTGGTTTATTTGTTCTGATAGTGGGTAATATTGTGGCCTGGTTTATTTGTTCTGATAGTGGGTAATATTGTGGCCTGGTTTATTTGTTCTGATAGTGGGTAATACTTGTGGCCTGGTTTATTTGTTCTGATAGTGGGGAATATTGTGGCCTGGTTTATTTGTTCTGATAGTGGGTAATATTGTGGCCTGGTTTATTTGTTCTGATAGTGGGTAATATTGTGGCCTGGTTTATTTGTTCTGATAGTGGGTAATATTGTGGCCTGGTTTATTTGGTCTGATAGTGGGTAATATTGTGGCCTGGTTTATTTGTTCTGATAGTGGGGAATATTGTGGCCTGGTTTATTTGTTCTGATAGTGGGTAATATTGTGGCCTGGTTTATTTGTTCTGATAGTGGGTAATATTGTGGCCTGGTTTATTTGTTCTGATAGTGGGTAATATTGTGGCCTGGTTTATTTGTTCTGATAGTGGGTAATATTGTGGCCTGGTTTATTTGTTCTGATAGTGGGTAATATTGTGGCCTGGTTTATTTGTTCTGATAGTGGGTAATACTGTGGCCTGGTTTATTTGTCTGATAGTGGGTAATATTGTGGCCTGGTTTATTTGTTCTGATAGTGGGTAATATTGTGGCCTGGTTTATTTGTTCTGATAGTGGGGAATATTGTGGCTGGTTTATTTGGTCTGATAGTGGGTAATATTGTGGCCTGGTTTATTTGTTCTGATAGTGGGGAATATTGTGGCCTGGTTTATTTGTTCTGATAGTGGGTAATATTGTGGCCTGGTTTATTTGTTCTGATAGTGGGAATACTGTGGCCTGGTTTATTTGTTCTGATAGTTGGGGAATATTGTGGCCTGGTTTATTTGTTCTGATAGTGGGGAATATTGTGGCCTGGTTTATTTGGTCTGATAGTGGGTAATATTGTGGCCTGGTTTATTTGGTCTGATAGTGGGGAATATTGTGGCCTGGTTTATTTGTTCTGATAGTGGGGAATATTGTGGCCTGGTTTATTTGTTCTGATAGTGGGTAATATTGTGGCCTGGTTTATTTGTTCTGATAGTGGGGAATATTGTGGCCTGGTTTATTTGTTCTGATAGTGGGGAATACTGTGGCCTGGTTATTTGTTCTGATAGTGGGTAATATTGTGGCCTGGTTTATTTGTTCTGATAGTGGGGAATACTGTGGCCTGGTTTATTTGTTCTGATAGTGGGTAATATTGTGGCCTGGTTTATTTGTTCTGATAGTGGGGAATACTGTGGCCTGGTTTATTTGGTCTGATAGTGGGTAATACTTGTGGCCTGGTTTATTTGTTCTGATAGTGGGGAATATTGTGGCCTGGTTTATTTGTTCTGATAGTGGGAATATTGTGGCCTGGTTTATTTGGTCTGATAGTGGGTAATATTGTGGCCTGGTTTATTTGTCTGATAGTGGGGAATATTGTGGCCTGGTTTATTTGTTCTGATAGTGGGTAATATTGTGGCCTGGTTTATTTGTTCTGATAGTGGGGAATATTGTGGTCTGGTTTATTTGGTCTGATAGTGGGGAATATTGTGGCCTGGTTTATTTGTTCTGATAGTGGGGAATATTGTGGCCTGGTTTATTTGTTCTGATAGTGGGAATATTGTGGCCTGGTTTATTTGGTCTGATAGTGGGTAATATTGTGGCCTGGTTTATTTGTTCTGATAGTGGGTAATATTGTGGCCTGGTTTATTTGTTCTGATAGTGGGGAATATTGTGGCCTGGTTTATTTGTTCTGATAGTGGGTAATATTGTGGCCTGGTTTATTTGTTCTGATAGTGGGGAATATTGTGGCCTGGTTTATTTGGTCTGATAGTGGGTAATATTGTGGCCTGGTTTATTTGTTCTGATAGTGGGTAATATTGTGGCCTGGTTTATTTGTTCTGATAGTGGGTAATATTGTGGCCTGGTTTATTTGTTCTGATAGTGGGTAATATTGTGGCCTGGTTATTTGTTCTGATAGTGGGTATATTGTGGTCTGGTTTATTTGTTCTGATAGTGGGTAATAATTGTGGCCTGGTTTATTTGTTCTGATAGTGGGTAATATTGTGGCCTGGTTTATTTGTTCTGATAGTGGGGAATATTGTGGCCTGGTTTATTTGGTCTGATAGTGGGTAATATTGTGGCCTGGTTTATTTGTTCTGATAGTGGGTAATACTGTGGCCTGGTTTATTTGTTCTGATAGTGGGTAATATTGTGGCCTGGTTTATTTGTTCTGATAGTGGGGAATATTGTGGCCTGGTTTATTTGTTCTGATAGTGGGTAATATTGTGGCCTGGTTTATTTGTTCTGATCGTGGGGAATATTGTGGCCTGGTTTATTTGTTCTGATAGTGGGGAATATTGTGGCCTGGTTTATTTGTTCTGATAGTGGGTAATATTGTGGCCTGGTTTATTTGTTCTGATAGTGGGTAATATTGTGGCCTGGTTTATTTGTTCTGATAGTGGGGAATATTGTGGCCTGGTTTATTTGTTCTGATAGTGGGTAATATTGTGGCCTGGTTTTATTTGGTCTGATAGTGGGTAATATTGTGGCCTGGTTTATTTGTTCTGATAGTGGGTAATATTGTGGCCTGGTTTATTTGTTCTGATAGTGGGGAATATTGTGGCCTGGTTTATTTGTTCTGATAGTGGGTAATATTGTGGCCTGGTTTATTTGTTCTGATAGTGGGTAATATTGTGGCCTGGTTTATTTGTTCTGATAGTGGGGAATACTGTGGCCTGGTTTATTTGTTCTGATAGTGGGTAATATTGTGGCTCTGGTTTATTTGTTCTGATAGTGGGGAATATTGTGGCCTGGTTTATTTGTTCTGATAGTGGGGAATATTGTGGCCTGGTTTATTTGTTCTGATAGTGGGTAATATTGTGGCCTGGTTTATTTGGTCTGATAGTGGGGTAATATTGTGGCCTGGTTTATTTGTTCTGATAGTGGGGAATATTGTGGCCTGGTTTATTTGTTCTGATAGTGGGGAATATTGTGGCCTGGTTTATTTGTTCTGATAGTGGGTAATATTGTGGCCTGGTTTATTTGTTCTGATAGTGGGTATATTGTGGCCTGGTTTATTTGTTCTGATAGTGGGTAATATTGTGGCCTGGTTTATTTGTTCTGATAGTGGGGAATATTGTGGCCTGGTTTATTTGTTCTGATAGTTGGGTAATATTGTGGCCTGGTTTATTTGTTCTGATAGTGGGGAATATTGTGGCCTGGTTTATTTGGTCTGATCGTGGGTAATATTGTGGTCTGGTTTATTTGTTCTGATAGTGGGGAATATTGTGGCCTGGTTTATTTGGTCTGATAGTGGGTAATATTGTGGCCTGGTTTATTTGTTCTGATAGTGGGTAATATTGTGGCCTGGTTTATTTGGTCTGATAGTGGGTAATATTGTGGCCTGGTTTATTTGTTCTGATAGTGGGTAATATTGTGGCCTGGTTTATTTGGTCTGATAGTGGGTAATATCTGTGGCCTGGTTTATTTGGTCTGATAGTGGGGAATATTGTGGTCTGGTTTATTTGTTCTGATAGTGGGTAATATTGTGGTCTGGTTTATTTGTTCTGATCGTGGGGAATACTGTGGCCTGGTTTATTTGGTCTGATAGTGGGTAATATTGTGGCCTGGTTTATTTGTTCTGATAGTGGGTAATATTGTGGCCTGGTTTATTTGGTCTGATAGTGGGTAATATTGTGGCCTGGTTTATTTGTTCTGATAGTGGGTAATATTGTGGCCTGGTTTATTTGTTCTGATAGTGGGTAATATTGTGGCCTGGTTTATTTGTTCTGATAGTGGGTAATATTGTGGCCTGGTTTATTTGTTCTGATAGTGGGGAATACTGTGGCCTGGTTTATTTGGTCTGATAGTGGGTAATACTGTGGCCTGGTTTATTTGTTCTGATAGTGGGGAATATTGTGGCCTGGTTTATTTGTTCTGATAGTGGGTAATATTGTGGCCTGGTTTATTTGTTCTGATAGTGGGTAATATTGTGGCCTGGTTTATTTGTTCTGATAGTGGGTAATATTGTGGTCTGGTTTATTTGTTCTGATAGTGGGTAATATTGTGGCCTGGTTTATTTGTTCTGATAGTGGGTAATATTGTGGCCTGGTTTATTTGTTCTGATAGTGGGGAATATTGTGGCCTGGTTTATTTGGTCTGATAGTGGGTAATATTGTGGCCTGGTTTATTTGTTCTGATAGTGGGTAATATTGTGGCCTGGTTTATTTGTTCTGATAGTGGGTAATATTGTGGCCTGGTTTATTTGTTCTGATAGTGGGGAATATTGTGGCCTGGTTTATTTGGTCTGATAGTGGGTAATATTGTGGTCTGGTTTATTTGTTCTGATCGTGGGGAATATTGTGGCCTGGTTTATTTGTTCTGATAGTGGGGAATATTGTGGCCTGGTTTATTTGGTCTGATAGTGGGTAATATTGTGGCCTGGTTTATTTGTTCTGATAGTGGGTAATATTGTGGCCTGGTTTATTTGTTCTGATAGTGGGGAATATTGTGGCCTGGTTTATTTGTTCTGATAGTGGGTAATACTGTGGCCTGGTTTATTTGTTCTGATAGTGGGTAATATTGTGGCCTGGTTTATTTGTTCTGATAGTGGGTAATATTGTGGCCTGGTTTAATTTGTTCTGATAGTGGGTAATATTGTGGTCTGGTTTATTTGTTCTGATAGTGGGTAATATTGTGGCCTGGTTTATTTGTTCTGATAGTGGGTAATATTGTGGCCTGGTTTATTTGGTTCTGATAGTGGGGAATATTGTGGCCTGGTTTATTTGTTCTGATAGTGGGTAATATTGTGGCCTGGTTTATTTGTTCTGATAGTGGGTAATATTGTGGCCTGGTTTATTTGTTCTGATAGTGGGGAATATTGTGGCCTGGTTTATTTGTTCTGATAGTGGGGAATATTGTGGCCTGGTTTATTTGGTCTGATAGTGGGTAATATTGTGGCCTGGTTTATTTGTTCTGATAGTGGGTAATACTGTGGCCTGGTTATTTGTTCTGATAGTGGGTAATATTGTGGCCTGGTTTATTTGGTTCTGATAGTGGGTAATATTGTGGTCTGGTTTATTTGTTCTGATCGTGGGGAATACTGTGGCCTGGTTTATTTGGTCTGATAGTGGGTAATATTGTGGTCTGGTTTATTTGTTCTGATCGTGGGGAATATTGTGGCCTGGTTTATTTGTTCTGATAGTGGGGAATATTGTGGCCTGGTTTATTTGGTCTGATAGTGGGTAATATTGTGGCCTGGTTTATTTGTTCTGATAGTGGGGAATATTGTGGCCTGGTTTATTTGTTCTGATAGTGGGTAATATTGTGGCCTGGTTTATTTGTTCTGATAGTGGGGAATATTGTGGCCTGGTTTATTTGTTCTGATAGTGGGTAATATTGTGGCCTGGTTTATTTGTACTGATAGTGGGGAATATTGTGGTCTGGTTTATTTGGTCTGATAGTGGGGAATATTGTGGCCTGGTTTATTTGTTCTGATAGTGGGGAATATTGTGGCCTGGTTTATTTGTTCTGATCGTGGGGAATATTGTGGCCTGGTTTATTTGTTCTGATAGTGGGTAATATTGTGGTCTGGTTTATTTGTTCTGATCGTGGGGAATATTGTGGCCTGGTTTATTTGTTCTGATAGTGGGGAATATTGTGGCCTGGTTTATTTGTTCTGATAGTGGGTAATATTGTGGCCTGGTTTATTTGGTCTGATAGTGGGTAATATTGTGGCCTGGTTTATTTGTTCTGATAGTGGGGAATATTGTGGCCTGGTTTATTTGTTCTGATAGTGGGTAATATTGTGGCCTGGTTTATTTGTTCTGATAGTGGGGAATATTGTGGCCTGGTTTATTTGGTCTGATAGTGGGGAATATTGTGGCCTGGTTTATTTGTTCTGATAGTGGGGAATATTGTGGCCTGGTTTATTTGTTCTGATAGTGGGTAATATTGTGGCCTGGTTTATTTGGTCTGATAGTGGGGAATATTGTGGTCTGGTTTATTTGTTCTGATAGTGGGTAATATTGTGGCCTGGTTTATTTGTTCTGATAGTGGGGAATATTGTGGCCTGGTTTATTTGTTCTGATAGTGGGTAATATTGTGGCCTGGTTTATTTGTTCTGATAGTGGGTAATATTGTGGCCTGGTTTATTTGTTCTGATAGTGGGGAATATTGTGGCCTGGTTTATTTGTTCTGATAGTGGGGAATATTGTGGCCTGGTTTATTTGTTCTGATAGT
The DNA here is from genome assembly GCF_035084215.1 of Heptranchias perlo. Taxonomy (NCBI): domain Eukaryota; kingdom Metazoa; phylum Chordata; class Chondrichthyes; order Hexanchiformes; family Hexanchidae; genus Heptranchias; species Heptranchias perlo. Next base: position 135,102,500 of record NC_090327.1, on the reverse strand, counting down.
GGGGAATATTGTGGCCTGGTTTATTTGTTCTGATCGTGGGTAATATTGTGGCTGGTTTATTTGTTCTGATAGTGGGGAATATTGTGGCCTGGTTTATTTGTTCTGATAGTGGGTAATATTGTGGCCTGGTTTATTTGGTCTGATAGTGGGTAATATTGTGGCCTGGTTTATTTGGTCTGATAGTGGGTATATTGTGGCCTGGTTTATTTGTTCTGATAGTGGGTAATACTGTGGCCTGGTTTATTTGGTCTGATAGTGGGTAATATTGTGGCCTGGTTTATTTGGTCTGATAGTGGGGAATATTGTGGCCTGGTTTATTTGGTCTGATAGTGGGAATATTGTGGCCTGGTTTATTTGGTCTGATAGTGGGTAATATTGTGGCCTGGTTTATTTGGTCTGATAGTGGGGAATATTGTGGCCTGGTTTATTTGGTCTGATAGTGGGTAATATTGTGGCCTGGTTTATTTGTTCTGATAGTGGGTAATATTGTGGCCTGGTTTATTTGGTCTGATAGTGGGTAATATTGTGGCCTGGTTTATTTGGTCTGATAGTGGGGAATATTGTGGCCTGGTTTATTTGGTCTGATAGTGGGTAATATTGTGGCCTGGTTTATTTGTTCTGATAGTGGGTAATATTGTGGCCTGGTTTATTTGGTCTGATAGTGGGTAATATTGTGGTCTGGTTTATTTGGTCTGATAGTGGGTAATATTGTGGCCTGGTTTATTTGTTCTGATAGTGGGGAATATTGTGGCCTGGTTTATTTGTTCTGATAGTGGGGAATATTGTGGCCTGGTTTATTTGTTCTGATAGTGGGTAATATTGTGGCCTGGTTTATTTGTTCTGATAGTGGGTAATATTGTGGCCTGGTTTATTTGTTCTGATAGTGGGGAATATTGTGGCCTGGTTTATTTGGTCTGATAGTGGGGAATATTGTGGCCTGGTTTATTTGTTCTGATAGTGGGTAATACTGTGGCCTGGTTTATTTGTTCTGATAGTGGGTAATATTGTGGCCTGGTTTATTTGGTCTGATAGTGGGTAATATTGTGGCCTGGTTTATTTGTTCTGATAGTGGGTAATATTGTGGCCTGGTTTATTTGTTCTGATAGTGGGTAATATTGTGGCCTGGTTTATTTGGTCTGATAGTGGGTAATACTGTGGTCTGGTTTATTTGTTCTGATAGTGGGTAATATTGTGGCCTGGTTTATTTGGTCTGATAGTGGGTAATACTGTGGTCTGGTTTATTTGTTCTGATAGTGGGTAATATTGTGGCCTGGTTTATTTGGTCTGATAGTGGGTAATATTGTGGCCTGGTTTATTTGTTCTGATAGTGGGAATATTGTGGCCTGGTTTATTTGGTCTGATAGTGGGGAATATTGTGGCCTGGTTTATTTGTTCTGATAGTGGGTAATACTGTGGCCTGGTTATTTGTTCTGATAGTGGGTAATATTGTGGCCTGGTTTATTTGGTCTGATAGTGGGGTAATATTGTGGCCTGGTTTATTTGTTCTGATAGTGGGTAATATTGTGGCCTGGTTTATTTGTTCTGATAGTGGGTAATATTGTGGCCTGGTTTATTTGTTCTGATAGTGGGTAATACTGTGGCCTGGTTTATTTGGTCTGATAGTGGGTAATATTGTGGCCTGGTTTATTTGTTCTGATAGTGGGTAATATTGTGGCCTGGTTTATTTGTTCTGATAGTGGGTAATATTGTGGCCTGGTTTATTTGTTCTGATAGTGGGGAATATTGTGGCCTGGTTTATTTGTTCTGATAGTGGGTAATATTGTGGCCTGGTTTATTTGTTCTGATAGTGGGTAATATTGTGGCCTGGTTTATTTGTTCTGATAGTGGGGAATATTGTGGCCTGGTTTATTTGTTCTGATAGTGGGTAATATTGTGGCCTGGTTTATTTGTTCTGATAGTGGGGAATATTGTGGCCTGGTTTATTTGTTCTGATAGTGGGTAATATTGTGGCCTGGTTTATTTGTTCTGATAGTGGGGAATATTGTGGCCTGGTTTATTTGGTCTGATAGTGGGTAATATTGTGGCCTGGTTTATTTGTTCTGATAGTGGGGTAATATTGTGGTCTGGTTTATTTGTTCTGATAGTGGGTAATATTGTGGCCTGGTTTATTTGGTCTGATAGTGGGTAATATTGTGGCCTGGTTTATTTGTTCTGATAGTGGGTAATATTGTGGCCTGGTTTATTTGTTCTGATAGTGGGTAATATTGTGGCCTGGTTTATTTGGTCTGATAGTGGGTAATATTGTGGCCTGGTTTATTTGTCTGATAGTGGGTAATATTGTGGCCTGGTTTATTTGTTCTGATAGTGGGTAATACTGTGGCCTGGTTTATTTGGTCTGATAGTGGGTAATATTGTGGCCTGGTTTATTTGTTCTGATAGTGGGTAATATTGTGGCCTGGTTTATTTGTTCTGATAGTGGGTAATATTGTGGCCTGGTTTATTTGGTCTGATAGTGGGTAATATTGTGGCCTGGTTTATTTGTTCTGATAGTGGGGAATATTGTGGCCTGGTTTATTTGTTCTGATAGTGGGTAATACTGTGGCCTGGTTTATTTGGTCTGATAGTGGGTAATATTGTGGCCTGGTTTATTTGTTCTGATAGTGGGTAATATTGTGGCCTGGTTTATTTGGTCTGATAGTGGGTAATATTGTGGCCTGGTTTATTTGTTCTGATAGTGGGTAATACTGTGGCCTGGTTTATTTGGTCTGATAGTGGGTAATATTGTGGCCTGGTTTATTTGTTCTGATAGTGGGTAATATTGTGGCCTGGTTTATTTGGGTCTGATAGTGGGTAATATTGTGGCCTGGTTTATTTGTTCTGATAGTGGGTAATACTGTGGCCTGGTTTATTTGGTCTGATAGTGGGTAATATTGTGGCCTGGTTTATTTGTTCTGATAGTGGGTAATATTGTGGCCTGGTTTATTTGTCTGATAGTGGGTAATATTGTGGCCTGGTTTATTTGTTCTGATAGTGGGTAATATTGTGGCCTGGTTTATTTGTTCTGATAGTGGGTAATATTGTGGCCTGGTTTATTTGTTCTGATAGTGGGTAATATTGTGGCCTGGTTTATTTGTTCTGATAGTGGGTAATATTGTGGCCTGGTTTATTTGTTCTGATAGTGGGTAATATTGTGGTCTGGTTTATTTGTTCTGATAGTGGGTAATATTGTGGCCTGGTTTATTTGTTCTGATAGTGGGTAATATTGTGGCCTGGTTTATTTGGTCTGATAGTGGGTAATATTGTGGCCTGGTTTATTTGTTCTGATAGTGGGTAATATTGTGGCCTGGTTTATTTGTTCTGATAGTGGGTAATACTGTGGCCTGGTTTATTTGGTCTGATAGTGGGTAATATTGTGGCCTGGTTTATTTGTTCTGATAGTGGGTAATATTGTGGCCTGGTTTATTTGTTCTGATAGTGGGTAATATTGTGGCCTGGTTTATTTGTTCTGATAGTGGGTAATATTGTGGCCTGGTTTATTTGTTCTGATAGTGGGTAATATTGTGGCCTGGTTTATTTGTTCTGATAGTGGGGAATATTGTGGTCTGGTTTATTTGTTCTGATAGTGGGTAATATTGTGGCCTGGTTTATTTGTTCTGATAGTGGGGAATATTGTGGCCTGGTTTATTTGTTCTGATAGTGGGGAATATTGTGGTCTGGTTTATTTGTTCTGATAGTGGGAATATTGTGGCCTGGTTTATTTGTTCTGATAGTGGGGAATATTGTGGCCTGGTTTATTTGTTCTGATAGTGGGGAATATTGTGGCCTGGTTTATTTGGTCTGATAGTGGGGAATATTGTGGCCTGGTTTATTTGTTCTGATAGTGGGTAATATTGTGGCCTGGTTTATTTGTCTGATAGTGGGGAATATTGTGGCCTGGTTTATTTGGTCTGATAGTGGGGAATATTGTGGCCTGGTTTATTTGTTCTGATAGTGGGGAATATTGTGGCCTGGTTTATTTGGTCTGATAGTGGGGAATATTGTGGCCTGGTTTATTTGTTCTGATAGTGGGGAATATTGTGGCCTGGTTTATTTGTTCTGATAGTGGGTAATATTGTGGCCTGGTTTATTTGTTCTGATAGTGGGTAATATTGTGGCCTGGTTTATTTGTTCTGATAGTGGGTAATATTGTGGCCTGGTTTATTTGTTCTGATAGTGGGGAATATTGTGGCCTGGTTTATTTGTTCTGATAGTGGGTAATATTGTGGCCTGGTTTATTTGTTCTGATAGTGGGGAATATTGTGGTCTGGTTTATTTGTTCTGATAGTGGGTAATATTGTGGCCTGGTTTATTTGTTCTGATAGTGGGTAATACTGTGGCCTGGTTTATTTGTTCTGATAGTGGGGGATATTGTGGCCTGGTTTATTGGTCTGATAGTGGGGAATACTGTGGCCTGGTTTATTTGTCTGATAGTGGGTAATATTGTGGCCTGGTTTATTTGGTCTGATAGTGGGTAATACTGTGGTCTGGTTATTTGGTCTGATAGTGGGGAATATTGTGGCCTGGTTTATTTGTTCTGATAGTGGGGAATATTGTGGTCTGGTTTATTTGTTCTGATAGTGGGGAATATTGTGGCCTGGTTTATTTGGTCTGATAGTGGGGAATATTGTGGCCTGGTTTATTTGGTCTGATAGTGGGGAATATTGTGGCCTGGTTTATTTGTTCTGATAGTGGGTAATATTGTGGCCTGGTTTATTTGGTCTGATAGTGGGTAATACTGTGGCCTGGTTTATTTGTTCTGATAGTGGGTAATATTGTGGCCTGGTTTATTTGTTCTGATAGTGGGTAATATTGTGGCCTGGTTTATTTGTTCTGATAGTGGGTAATATTGTGGCCTGGTTTATTTGTTCTGATAGTGGGGAATATTGTGGCCTGGTTTATTTGTTCTGATAGTGGGTAATACTGTGGCCTGGTTTATTTGGTCTGATAGTGGGTAATATTGTGGCCTGGTTTATTTGGTCTGATAGTGGGGAATATTGTGGCCTGGTTTATTTGTTCTGATAGTGGGTAATATTGTGGCCTGGTTTATTTGTTCTGATAGTGGGTAATATTGTGGCCTGGTTTATTTGTTCTGATAGTGGGTAATATTGTGGCCTGGTTTATTTGTTCTGATAGTGGGTAATATTGTGGCCTGGTTTATTTGTTCTGATAGTGGGTAATATTGTGGCCTGGTTTATTTGGTCTGATAGTGGGTAATATTGTGGCCTGGTTTATTTGTTCTGATAGTGGGTAATATTGTGGCCTGGTTTATTTGTTCTGATAGTGGGTAATATTGTGGCCTGGTTTATTTGGTCTGATAGTGGGTAATATTGTGGCCTGGTTTATTTGGTCTGATAGTGGGAATATTGTGGCCTGGTTTATTTGGTCTGATAGTGGGTAATATTGTGGTCTGGTTTATTTGTTCTGATAGTGGGTAATATTGTGGCCTGGTTTATTTGGTCTGATAGTGGGGAATATTGTGGCCTGGTTTATTTGGTCTGATAGTGGGGAATATTGTGGCCTGGTTTATTTGTTCTGATAGTGGGTAATATTGTGGCCTGGTTTATTTGTTCTGATAGTGGGTAATATTGTGGCCTGGTTTATTTGTTCTGATAGTGGGGAATATTGTGGCCTGGTTTATTTGTTCTGATAGTGGGTAATATTGTGGTCTGGTTTATTTGTTCTGATAGTGGGTAATATTGTGGCCTGGTTTATTTGTTCTGATAGTGGGTAATATTGTGGCTGGTTTATTTGTTCTGATAGTGGGTAATATTGTGGCCTGGTTTATTTGGTCTGATAGTGGGTAATATTGTGGCCTGGTTTATTTGTTCTGATAGTGGGTAATATTGTGGCCTGGTTTATTTGTTCTGATAGTGGGTAATATTGTGGCCTGGTTTATTTGTTCTGATAGTGGGTAATATTGTGGCCTGGTTTATTTGTTCTGATAGTGGGTAATATTGTGGCCTGGTTTATTTGTTCTGATAGTGGGTAATATTGTGGCCTGGTTTATTTGGTCTGATAGTGGGTAATATTGTGGTCTGGTTTATTTGTTCTGATAGTGGGTAATATTGTGGCCTGGTTTATTTGGTCTGATAGTGGGTAATATTGTGGCCTGGTTTATTTGTTCTGATAGTGGGTAATATTGTGGCCTGGTTTATTTGTTCTGATAGTGGGGAATATTGTGGCCTGGTTTATTTGTTCTGATAGTGGGTAATATTGTGGCCTGGTTTATTTGGTCTGATAGTGGGGAATACTGTGGCCTGGTTTATTTGTTCTGATAGTGGGTAATATTGTGGCCTGGTTTATTTGTTCTGATAGTGGGTAATATTGTGGTCTGGTTTATTTGGTCTGATAGTGGGGAATATTGTGGCCTGGTTTATTTGTTCTGATAGTGGGGAATATTGTGGCCTGGTTTATTTGGTCTGATAGTGGGTAATATTGTGGCCTGGTTTATTTGTTCTGATAGTGGGTAATATTGTGGTCTGGTTTATTTGGTCTGATAGTGGGGAATATTGTGGCCTGGTTTATTTGGTCTGATAGTGGGGAATATTGTGGCCTGGTTTATTTGGTCTGATAGTGGGTAATATTGTGGCCTGGTTTATTTGTTCTGATAGTGGGTAATACTGTGGCCTGGTTTATTTGGTCTGATAGTGGGTAATATTGTGGCCTGGTTTATTTGGTCTGATAGTGGGGAATATTGTGGCCTGGTTTATTTGTTCTGATAGTGGGTAATATTGTGGCCTGGTTTATTTGGTCTGATAGTGGGTAATATTGTGGCCTGGTTTATTTGGTCTGATAGTGGGTAATACTGTGGCCTGGTTTATTTGTTCTGATAGTGGGTAATATTGTGGCCTGGTTTATTTGTTCTGATAGTGGGGAATATTGTGGCCTGGTTTATTTGTTCTGATAGTGGGTAATATTGTGGCCTGGTTTATTTGTTCTGATAGTGGGGAATATTGTGGTCTGGTTTATTTTGGTCTGATAGTGGGTAATACTGTGGCCTGGTTTATTTGTTCTGATAGTGGGTAATATTGTGGTCTGGTTTATTTGTTCTGATAGTGGCTAATATTGTGGCCTGGTTTATTTGTTCTGATAGTGGGGAATATTGTGGTCTGGTTTATTTGTTCTGATAGTGGGTAATATTGTGGCCTGGTTTATTTGTTCTGATAGTGGGTAATATTGTGGCCTGGTTTATTTGTTCTGATAGTGGGGAATATTGTGGCCTGGTTTATTTGGTCTGATAGTGGGTAATACTGTGGCCTGGTTTATTTGTTCTGATAGTGGGTAATATTGTGGCCTGGTTTATTTGTTCTGATAGTGGGGAATATTGTGGTCTGGTTTATTTGTTCTGATAGTGGGGAATATTGTGGTCTGGTTTATTTGTTCTGATAGTGGGGAATATTGTGGTCTGGTTTATTTGTTCTGATAGTGGGTAATACTGTGGCCTGGTTTATTTGTTCTGATAGTGGGTAATATTGTGGCCTGGTTTATTTGTTCTGATAGTGGGTAATATTGTGGCCTGGTTTATTTGTTCTGATAGTGGGGAATATTGTGTCCTGGTTTATTTGTTCTGATAGTGGGTAATATTGTGGTCTGGTTTATTTGTTCTGATAGTGGGGAATATTGTGGCCTGGTTTATTTGTTCTGACAGTGGGTAATATTGTGGCCTGGTTTATTTGGTCTGATAGTGGGTAATACTGTGGCCTGGTTTATTTGGTCTGATAGTGGGTAATATTGTGGCCTGGTTTATTTGTTCTGATAGTGGGTAATATTGTGGCCTGGTTTATTTGTTCTGATAGTGGGTAATATTGTGGCCTGGTTTATTTGTCTGATAGTGGGTAATATTGTGGCCTGGTTTATTTGTTCTGATAGTGGGTAATATTGTGGCCTGGTTTATTTGTTCTGATAGTGGGTAATATTGTGGCCTGGTTTATTTGTTCTGATAGTGGGTAATATTGTGGCTGGTTTATTTGTTCTGATAGTGGGTAATATTGTGGCCTGGTTTATTTGGTCTGATAGTGGGTAATATTGTGGCCTGGTTTATTTGTTCTGATAGTGGGTAATATTGTGGCCTGGTTTATTTGTTCTGATAGTGGGTAATATTGTGGCCTGGTTTATTTGGTCTGATAGTGGGTAATATTGTGGCCTGGTTTATTTGTTCTGATAGTGGGTAATATTGTGGCCTGGTTTATTTGTTCTGATAGTGGGTAATACTGTGGCCTGGTTTATTTGGTCTGATAGTGGGTAATATTGTGGCCTGGTTTATTTGTTCTGATAGTGGGTAATATTGTGGCCTGGTTTATTTGTTCTGATAGTGGGTAATATTGTGGCCTGGTTTATTTGTTCTGATAGTGGGTAATATTGTGGCTGGTTTATTTGTTCTGATAGTGGGTAATATTGTGGCCTGGTTTATTTGTTCTGATAGTGGGTAATATTGTGGCCTGGTTTATTTGTTCTGATAGTGGGTAATATTGTGGCCTGGTTTATTTGTTCTGATAGTGGGTAATATTGTGGCCTGGTTTATTTGGTCTGATAGTGGGTAATATGTGGCCTGGTTTATTTGTTCTGATAGTGGGTAATACTTGTGGCCTGGTTTATTTGGTCTGATAGTGGGTAATATTGTGGCCTGGTTTATTTGTTCTGATAGTGGGAATATTGTGGCCTGGTTTATTTGGTCTGATAGTGGGTAATATTGTGGCCTGGTTTATTTGTTCTGATAGTGGGTAATACTGTGGCCTGGTTTATTTGGTCTGATAGTGGGTAATATTGTGGCCTGGTTTATTTGTTCTGATAGTGGGTAATATTGTGGCCTGGTTTATTTGTTCTGATAGTGGGTAATATTGTGGCCTGGTTTATTTGTTCTGATAGTGGGTAATATTGTGGCCTGGTTTATTTGGTCTGATAGTGGGTAATATGTGGCCTGGTTTATTTGTTCTGATAGTGGGTAATATTGTGGCCTGGTTTATTTGTTCTGATAGTGGGAATATTGTGGCCTGGTTTATTTGTTCTGATAGTGGGTAATATTGTGGCCTGGTTTATTTGTTCTGATAGTGGGTAATATTGTGGCCTGGTTTATTTGTTCTGATAGTGGGTAATATTGTGGCCTGGTTTATTTGTTCTGATAGTGGGGAATATTGTGGCCTGGTTTATTTGTTCTGATAGTGGGTAATATTGTGGCCTGGTTTATTTGTCTGATAGTGGGTAATATTGTGGCCTGGTTTATTTGTTCTGATAGTGGGTAATATTGTGGCCTGGTTTATTTGTTCTGATAGTGGGTAATATTGTGGCCTGGTTTATTTGTTCTGATAGTGGGTAATATTGTGGCCTGGTTTATTTGGTCTGATAGTGGGTAATATTGTGGCCTGGTTTATTTGTTCTGATAGTGGGGAATATTGTGGTCTGGTTTATTTGTTCTGATAGTGGGTAATATTGTGGCCTGGTTTATTTGTTCTGATAGTGGGGAATATTGTGGCCTGGTTTATTTGTTCTGATAGTGGGTAATATTGTGGCCTGGTTTATTTGTTCTGATAGTGGGTAATATTGTGGCCTGGTTTATTTGTTCTGATAGTGGGTAATATTGTGGCCTGGTTTATTTGTTCTGATAGTGGGGAATATTGTGGTCTGGTTTATTTGTTCTGATAGTGGGTAATATTGTGGCCTGGTTTATTTGTTCTGATAGTGGGGAATATTGTGGCCTGGTTTATTTGGTCTGATAGTGGGTAATATTGTGGCCTGGTTTATTTGTTCTGATAGTGGGTAATATTGTGGCCTGGTTTATTTGATCTGATAGTGGGTAATACTGTGGCCTGGTTTATTTGGTCTGATAGTGGGGAATATTGTGGCCTGGTTTATTTGTTCTGATAGTGGGGAATATTGTGGCCTGGTTTATTTGTTCTGATAGTGGGGAATATTGTGGCCTGGTTTATTTGGTCTGATAGTGGGGAATATTGTGGCCTGGTTTATTTGTTCTGATAGTGGGTAATATTGTGGCCTGGTTTATTTGGTCTGATAGTGGGTAATACTGTGGCCTGGTTTATTTGTTCTGATAGTGGGGAATATTGTGGCCTGGTTTATTTGTTCTGATAGTGGGTAATATTGTGGCCTGGTTTATTTGTTCTGATAGTGGGTAATATTGTGGCCTGGTTTATTTGTTCTGATAGTGGGGAATATTGTGGCCTGGTTTATTTGTTCTGATAGTGGGTAATATTGTGGCCTGGTTTATTTGTTCTGATAGTGGGTAATATTGTGGCCTGGTTTATTTGTTCTGATAGTGGGGAATATTGTGGCCTGGTTTATTTGTTCTGATAGTGGGTAATATTGTGGCCTGGTTTATTTGTTCTGATAGTGGGTAATATTGTGGCCTGGTTTATTTGGTCTGATAGTGGGTAATATTGTGGCCTGGTTTATTTGGTCTGATAGTGGGGAATATTGTGGCCTGGTTTATTTGTTCTGATAGTGGGTAATATTGTGGCCTGGTTTATTTGGTCTGATAGTGGGTAATACTGTGCCTGGTTTATTTGTTCTGATAGTGGGGTAATACTGTGGCCTGGTTTATTTGGTCTGATAGTGGGTAATATTGTGGCCTGGTTTATTTGGTCTGATAGTGGGGAATATTGTGGCCTGGTTTATTTGGTCTGATAGTGGGTAATATTGTGGCCTGGTTTATTTGTTCTGATAGTGGGTAATATTGTGGTCTGGTTTATTTGTTCTGATAGTGGGTAATATTGTGGCCTGGTTTATTTGTTCTGATAGTGGGTAATATTGTGGCCTGGTTTATTTGTTCTGATAGTGGGTAATATTGTGGCCTGGTTTATTTGTTCTGATAGTGGGTAATATTGTGGCTGGTTTATTTGTTCTGATAGTGGGTAATATTGTGGCCTGGTTTATTTGTTCTGATAGTGGGTAATATTGTGGCCTGGTTTATTTGTTCTGATAGTGGGGAATATTGTGGCCTGGTTTATTTGTTCTGATAGTGGGTAATACTGTGGCCTGGTTTATTTGGTCTGATAGTGGGGAATATTGTGGCCTGGTTTATTTGTTCTGATAGTGGGGAATATTGTGGCCTGGTTTATTTGTTCTGATAGTGGGTAATATTGTGGTCTGGTTTATTTGTTCTGATAGTGGGTAATATTGTGGCCTGGTTTATTTGTTCTGATAGTGGGGAATATTGTGGCCTGGTTTATTTGTTCTGATAGTGGGTAATACTTGTGGCCTGGTTTATTTGTTCTGATAGTGGGTAATACTGTGGCCTGGTTTATTTGTTCTGATAGTGGGTAATATTGTGGCCTGGTTTATTTGTTCTGATAGTGGGGAATATTGTGGTCTGGTTTATTTGTTCTGATAGTGGGTAATACTGTGGCCTGGTTTATTTGTTCTGATAGTGGGTAATATTGTGGCCTGGTTTATTTGTTCTGATAGTGGGGAATATTGTGGCCTGGTTTATTTGGTCTGATAGTGGGTAATATTGTGGCCTGGTTTATTTGTTCTGATAGTGGGTAATATTGTGGCCTGGTTTATTTGATCTGATAGTGGGTAATACTGTGGCCTGGTTTATTTGGTCTGATAGTGGGTAATATTGTGGCCTGGTTTATTTGTTCTGATAGTGGGTAATATTGTGGCCTGGTTTATTTGTTCTGATAGTGGGGAATATTGTGGCCTGGTTTATTTGGTCTGATAGTGGGGAATATTGTGGCCTGGTTTATTTGTTCTGATAGTGGGTAATATTGTGGCCTGGTTTATTTGGTCTGATAGTGGGTAATACTGTGGCCTGGTTTATTTGTTCTGATAGTGGGTAATATTGTGGTCTGGTTTATTTGTTCTGATAGTGGGTAATATTGTGGCCTGGTTTATTTGGTCTGATAGTGGGTAATACTGTGGCCTGGTTTATTTGTTCTGATAGTGGGTAATATTGTGGTCTGGTTTATTTGGTCTGATAGTGGGTAATATTGTGGCCTGGTTTATTTGTTCTGATAGTGGGGAATATTGTGGCCTGGTTTATTTGTTCTGATAGTGGGTAATATTGTGGCCTGGTTTATTTGATCTGATAGTGGGTAATACTGTGGCCTGGTTTATTTGGTCTGATAGTGGGTAATATTGTGGCCTGGTTTATTTGTTCTGATAGTGGGGAATATTGTGGCCTGGTTTATTTGTTCTGATAGTGGGGAATATTGTGGCCTGGTTTATTTGGTCTGATAGTGGGGAATATTGTGGCCTGGTTTATTTGTTCTGATAGTGGGTAATATTGTGGCCTGGTTTATTTGGTCTGATAGTGGGTATACTGTGGCCTGGTTTATTTGTTCTGATAGTGGGTAATATTGTGGTCTGGTTTATTTGGTCTGATAGTGGGTAATATTGTGGCCTGGTTTATTTGTTCTGATAGTGGGTAATACTGTGGCCTGGTTTATTTGGTCTGATAGTGGGTAATATTGTGGCCTGGTTTATTTGTTCTGGTAGTGGGTAATATTGTGGCCTGGTTTATTTGTTCTGATAGTGGGTAATATTGTGGCCTGGTTTATTTGTTCTGATAGTGGGTAATATTGTGGCCTGGTTTATTTGGTCTGATAGTGGGTAATATTGTGGCCTGGTTTATTTGTTCTGATAGTGGGGAATATTGTGGCCTGGTTTATTTGTTCTGATAGTGGGGAATATTGTGGCCTGGTTTATTTGTTCTGATAGTGGGTAATATTGTGGCCTGGTTTATTTGTTCTGATAGTGGGTAATATTGTGGCCTGGTTTATTTGTTCTGATAGTGGGGAATATTGTGGCCTGGTTTATTTGTTCTGATAGTGGGTAATACTGTGGCCTGGTTTATTTGGTCTGATAGTGGGTAATATTGTGGCCTGGTTTATTGTTCTGGTAGTGGGTAATATTGTGGCCTGGTTTATTTGTTCTGATAGTGGGTAATATTGTGGCCTGGTTTATTTGTTCTGATAGTGGGTAATATTGTGGCCTGGTTTATTTGGTCTGATAGTGGGTAATATTGTGGCCTGGTTTATTTGTTCTGATAGTGGGGAATATTGTGGTCTGGTTTATTTGTTCTGATAGTGGGTAATATTGTGGCCTGGTTTATTTGTTCTGATAGTGGGTAATATTGTGGCCTGGTTTATTTGTTCTGATAGTGGGTAATATTGTGGCCTGGTTTATTTGTTCTGATAGTGGGGAATATTGTGGCCTGGTTTATTTGTTCTGATAGTGGGTAATATTGTGGCCTGGTTTATTTGTTCTGATAGTGGGAATATTGTGGTCTGGTTTATTTGTTCTGATAGTGGGTAATATTGTGGCCTGGTTTATTTGTTCTGATAGTGGGGAATATTGTGGCCTGGTTTATTTGGTCTGATAGTGGGTAATATTGTGGCCTGGTTTATTTGTTCTGATAGTGGGTAATATTGTGGCCTGGTTTATTTGATCTGATAGTGGGTAATACTGTGGCCTGGTTTATTTGGTCTGATAGTGGGTAATATTGTGGCCTGGTTTATTTGTTCTGATAGTGGGGAATATTGTGGCCTGGTTTATTTGTTCTGATAGTGGGGAATATTGTGGCCTGGTTTATTTGTCTGACAGTGGGGAATATTGTGGCCCTGGTTTATTTGTTCTGATAGTGGGTAATATTGTGGCCTGGTTTATTTGGTCTGAAAGTGGGTAATACTGTGGCCTGGTTTATTTGTTCTGATAGTGGGGAATATTGTGGCCTGGTTTATTTGTTCTGATAGTGGGGAATATTGTGGCCTGGTTTATTTGTTCTGATAGTGGGTAATATTGTGGCCTGGTTTATTTGTTCTGATAGTGGGGAATATTGTGGCCTGGTTTATTTGTTCTGATAGTGGGTAATATTGTGGCCTGGTTTATTTGTTCTGATAGTGGGTAATATTGTGGCCTGGTTTATTTGTTCTGATAGTGGGGAATATTGTGGCCTGGTTTATTTGTTCTGATAGTGGGTAATATTGTGGCCTGGTTTATTTGTTCTGATAGTGGGGAATATTGTGGCCTGGTTTATTTGGTCTGATAGTGGGGAATATTGTGGCCTGGTTTATTTGGTCTGATAGTGGGGAATATTGTGGCCTGGTTTATTTGTTCTGATAGTGGGTAATATTGTGGCCTGGTTTATTTGGTCTGATAGTGGGTAATACTGTGGCCTGGTTTATTTGTTCTGATAGTGGGTAATACTGTGGCCTGGTTTATTTGGTCTGATAGTGGGTAATATTGTGGCCTGGTTTATTTGGTCTGATAGTGGGTAATATTGTGGCCTGGTTTATTTGTTCTGATAGTGGGGATATTGTGGCCTGGTTTATTTGGTCTGATAGTGGGTAATATTGTGGCCTGGTTTATTTGTTCTGATAGTGGGTAATACTGTGGCCTGGTTTATTTGGTCTGATAGTGGGGAATATTGTGGCCTGGTTTATTTGGTCTGATAGTGGGTAATATTGTGGTCTGGTTTATTTGTTCTGATAGTGGGGAATATTGTGGCCTGGTTTATTTGGTCTGATAGTGGGGAATATTGTGGCCTGGTTTATTTGGTCTGATAGTGGGGAATATTGTGGCCTGGTTTATTTGGTCTGATAGTGGGGAATATTGTGGCCTGGTTTATTTGGTCTGATAGTGGGGAATATTGTGGCCTGGTTTATTTGGTCTGATAGTGGGTAATATTGTGGCCTGGTTTATTTGGTCTGATAGTGGGTAATACTTGTGGCCTGGTTTATTTGTTCTGATAGTGGGTAATATTGTGGCCTGGTTTATTTGTTCTGATAGTGGGTAATATTGTGGCCTGGTTTATTTGTTCTGATAGTGGGTAATATTGTGGCCTGGTTTATTTGTTCTGATAGTGGGTAATATTGTGGTCTGGTTTATTTGTTCTGATAGTGGGTAATATTGTGGCCTGGTTTATTTGTTCTGATAGTGGGTAATATTGTGGCCTGGTTTATTTGTTCTGATAGTGGGTAATATTGTGGCCTGGTTTATTTGTTCTGATAGTGGGTAATATTGTGGTCTGGTTTATTTGTTCTGATAGTGGGTAATATTGTGGCCTGGTTTATTTGTTCTGATAGTGGGGAATATTGTGGCCTGGTTTATTTGTTCTGATAGTGGGTAATACTGTGGCCTGGTTTATTTGGTCTGATAGTGGGGAATATTGTGGCCTGGTTTATTTGTTCTGATAGTGGGAATATTGTGGTCTGGTTTATTTGTTCTGATAGTGGGTAATATTGTGGCCTGGTTTATTTGTTCTGATAGTGGGTAATATTGTGGCCTGGTTTATTTGTTCTGATAGTGGGGAATATTGTGGCCTGGTTTATTTGTTCTGATAGTGGGTAATACTGTGGCCTGGTTTATTTGTTCTGATAGTGGGGAATATTGTGGCCTGGTTTATTTGGTCTGATAGTGGGGAATATTGTGGTCTGGTTTATTTGTTCTGATAGTGGGTAATACTGTGGCCTGGTTTATTTGTTCTGATAGTGGGTAATATTGTGGCCTGGTTTATTTGTTCTGATAGTGGGGAATATTGTGGCCTGGTTTATTTGGTCTGATAGTGGGTAATATTGTGGTCCTGGTTTATTTGTTCTGATAGTGGGGAATATTGTGGCCTGGTTTATTTGTTCTGATAGTGGGTAATACTGTGGCCTGGTTTATTTGTTCTGATAGTGGGTAATATTGTGGCCTGGTTTATTTGTTCTGATAGTGGGGAATATTGTGTCCTGGTTTATTTGTTCTGATAGTGGGTAATACTGTGGCCTGGTTTATTTGGTCTGATAGTGGGTAATATTGTGGCCTGGTTTATTTGTTCTGATAGTGGGGAATATTGTGGCCTGGTTTATTTGTCTGATAGTGGGGAATATTGTGGCCTGGTTTATTTGTTCTGATAGTGGGTAATATTGTGGCCTGGTTTATTTGTTCTGATAGTGGGGAATATTGTGGCCTGGTTTATTTGTTCTGATAGTGGGTAATACTGTGGCCTGGTTTATTTGGTCTGATAGTGGGTAATATTGTGGCCTGGTTTATTTGTTCTGATAGTGGGGAATATTGTGGCCTGGTTTATTTGGTCTGATAGTGGGGAATATTGTGGCCTGGTTTATTTGTTCTGATAGTGGGTAATATTGTGGCCTGGTTTATTTGTTCTGATAGTGGGTAATATTGTGGCCTGGTTTATTTGTTCTGATAGTGGGGAATATTGTGGCCTGGTTTATTTGGTCTGATAGTGGGGTAATATTGTGGCCTGGTTTATTTGTTCTGATAGTGGGTAATATTGTGGCCTGGTTTATTTGGTCTGATAGTGGGTAATACTGTGGCCTGGTTTATTTGTTCTGATAGTGGGTAATATTGTGGCCTGGTTTATTTGTTCTGATAGTGGGGAATATTGTGGCCTGGTTTATTTGGTCTGATAGTGGGGAATATTGTGGCCTGGTTTATTTGGTCTGATAGTGGGGAATATTGTGGCCTGGTTTATTTGTTCTGATAGTGGGTAATATTGTGGCCTGGTTTATTTGGTCTGATAGTGGGTAATACTGTGGCCTGGTTTATTTGTTCTGATAGTGGGTAATACTGTGGCCTGGTTTATTTGGTCTGATAGTGGGTAATATTGTGGCCTGGTTTATTTGGTCTGATAGTGGGTAATATTGTGGCCTGGTTTATTTGTTCTGATAGTGGGGATATTGTGGCCTGGTTTATTTGGTCTGATAGTGGGGAATACTGTGGCCTGGTTTATTTGGTCTGATAGTGGGTAATATTGTGGCCTGGTTTATTTGGTCTGATAGTGGGTAATACTGTGGTCTGGTTTATTTGGTCTGATAGTGGGGAATATTGTGGCCTGGTTTATTTGGTCTGATAGTGGGTAATATTGTGGTCTGGTTTATTTGTTCTGATAGTGGGGAATATTGTGGCCTGGTTTATTTGGTCTGATAGTGGGGAATATTGTGGCCTGGTTTATTTGGTCTGATAGTGGGGAATATTGTGGTCTGGTTTATTTGGTCTGATAGTGGGGAATATTGTGGCCTGGTTTATTTGGTCTGATAGTGGGTAATATTGTGGCCTGGTTTATTTGGTCTGATAGTGGGTAATACTGTGGCCTGGTTATTTGTTCTGATAGTGGGTAATATTGTGGCCTGGTTTATTTGTTCTGATAGTGGGTAATATTGTGGCCTGGTTTATTTGTTCTGATAGTGGGTAATATTGTGGCCTGGTTTATTTGTTCTGATAGTGGGTAATATTGTGGCCTGGTTTATTTGTTCTGATAGTGGGTAATATTGTGGCCTGGTTTATTTGTTCTGATAGTGGGTAATATTGTGGTCTGGTTTATTTGTTCTGATAGTGGGTAATATGTGGCCTGGTTTATTTGTTCTGATAGTGGGTAATATTGTGGCCTGGTTTATTTGTTCTGATAGTGGGTAATATTGTGGCCTGGTTTATTTGTTCTGATAGTGGGTAATATTGTGGCCTGGTTTATTTGTTCTGATAGTGGGTAATATTGTGGTCTGGTTTATTTGTTCTGATAGTGGGTAATATTGTGGTCTGGTTTATTTGTTCTGATAGTGGGTAATATTGTGGCCTGGTTTATTTGTTCTGATAGTGGGGAATATTGTGGCCTGGTTTATTTGTTCTGATAGTGGGTAATACTGTGGCCTGGTTTATTGGTCTGATAGTGGGGAATATTGTGGCCTGGTTTATTTGTTCTGATAGTGGGGAATATTGTGGTCTGGTTTATTTGTTCTGATAGTGGGTAATATTGTGGTCTGGTTTATTTGTTCTGATAGTGGGTAATATTGTGGCCTGGTTTATTTGTTCTGATAGTGGGGAATATTGTGGCCTGGTTTATTTGTTCTGATAGTGGGTAATACTGTGGCCTGGTTTATTTGTTCTGATAGTGGGTAATACTGTGGCCTGGTTTATTTGTTCTGATAGTGGGGAATATTGTGGCCTGGTTTATTTGTTCTGATAGTGGGTAATACTGTGGCTGGTTTATTTGGTCTGTAGTGGGAATATTGTGGCTGGTTTATTTGTTCTGATAGTGGGTAATATTGTGGCCTGGTTTATTTGTTCTGATAGTGGGGAATATTGTGGCCTGGTTTATTTGGTCTGATAGTGGGTAATATTGTGGTCTGGTTTATTTGTTCTGATAGTGGGTAATATTGTGGCCTGGTTTATTTGTTCTGATAGTGGGTAATATTGTGGCCTGGTTTATTTGTTCTGATAGTGGGGTAATATTGTGGCCTGGTTTATTTGTTCTGATAGTGGGGAATATTGTGGCTGGTTTATTTGTTCTGATAGTGGGTAATATTGTGGCCTGGTTTATTTGTTCTGATAGTGGGGAATATTGTGGCCTGGTTTATTTGTTCTGATAGTGGGTAATACTGTGGCCTGGTTTATTTGGTCTGATAGTGGGTAATATTGTGGCCTGGTTTATTTGGTCTGATAGTGGGGAATATTGTGGCCTGGTTTATTTGTTCTGATAGTGGGTAATATTGTGGCCTGGTTTATTTGTTCTGATAGTGGGTAATATTGTGGCCTGGTTTATTTGTTCTGATAGTGGGGAATATTGTGGCCTGGTTTATTTGTTCTGATAGTGGGTAATATTGTGGCCTGGTTTATTTGGTCTGATAGTGGGGAATATTGTGGCCTGGTTTATTTGGTCTGATAGTGGGTAATATTGTGGCCTGGTTTATTTGTTCTGATAGTGGGGTAATATTGTGGCCTGGTTTATTTGTTCTGATAGTGGGGAATATTGTGGCCTGGTTTATTTGTTCTGATAGTGGGTAATATTGTGGCCTGGTTTATTTGTTCTGATAGTGGGGAATATTGTGGCCTGGTTTATTTGGTCTGATAGTGGGTAATATTGTGGCCTGGTTTATTTGTTCTGATAGTGGGTAATATTGTGGCCTGGTTTATTTGGTCTGATAGTGGGGAATATTGTGGCCTGGTTTATTTGGTCTGATAGTGGGGAATATTGTGGCCTGGTTTATTTGTTCTGATAGTGGGTAATATTGTGGCCTGGTTTATTTGTTCTGATAGTGGGTAATATTGTGGCCTGGTTTATTTGTTCTGATAGTGGGTAATATTGTGGCCTGGTTTATTTGTTCTGATAGTGGGTAATATTGTGGTCTGGTTTATTTGTTCTGATAGTGGGGAATATTGTGGCCTGGTTTATTTGGTCTGATAGTGGGTAATATTGTGGCCTGGTTTATTTGTTCTGATAGTGGGTAATATTGTGGCCTGGTTTATTTGTTCTGATAGTGGGGAATATTGTGGCCTGGTTTATTTGTTCTGATAGTGGGTAATATTGTGGCCTGGTTATTTGTTCTGATAGTGGGGAATATTGTGGCCTGGTTTATTTGTTCTGATAGTGGGTAATATTGTGGCCTGGTTTATTTGTTCTGATAGTGGGGAATATTGTGGCCTGGTTTATTTGGTCTGATAGTGGGTAATATTGTGGCCTGGTTTATTTGGTCTGATAGTGGGTAATATTGTGGCCTGGTTTATTTGTTCTGATAGTGGGTAATATTGTGGCCTGGTTATTTGTTCTGATAGTGGGGGAATATTGTGGCCTGGTTTATTTGTTCTGATAGTGGGTAATATTGTGGCCTGGTTTATTTGTTCTGATAGTGGGGAATATTGTGGCCTGGTTTATTTGTTCTGATAGTGGGTAATATTGTGGCCTGGTTTATTTGTTCTGATAGTGGGTAATATTGTGGCCTGGTTTATTTGTTCTGATAGTGGGGAATATTGTGGCCTGGTTTATTTGGTCTGATAGTGGGTAATATTGTGGCCTGGTTTATTTGTTCTGATAGTGGGTAATATTGTGGTCTGGTTTATTTGTTCTGATAGTGGGGAATATTGTGGCCTGGTTTATTTGTTCTGATAGTGGGTAATATTGTGGCCTGGTTTATTTGTTCTGATAGTGGGGAATGATTGTGGCCTGGTTTATTTGTTCTGATAGTGGGTAATATTGTGGCCTGGTTTATTTGTTCTGATAGTGGGGAATATTGTGGCCTGGTTTATTTGTTCTGATAGTGGGGAATATTGTGGCCTGGTTTATTTGTTCTGATAGTGGGTAATATTGTGGTCTGGTTTATTTGGTCTGATAGTGGGAATATTGTGGCCTGGTTTATTTGTTCTGATAGTGGGTAATATTGTGGCCTGGTTTATTTGGTCTGATAGTGGGGAATATTGTGGCCTGGTTTATTTGTTCTGATAGTGGGGAATATTGTGGCCTGGTTTATTTGTTCTGATAGTGGGTAATATTGTGGTCTGGTTTATTTGTTCTGATAGTGGGTAATATTGTGGTCTGGTTTATTTGTTCTGATAGTGGGTAATATTGTGGTCTGGTTTATTTGGTCTGATAGTGGGGAATATTGTGGCCTGGTTTATTTGTTCTGATAGTGGGTATATTGTGGTCTGGTTTATTTGTTCTGATAGTGGGTAATATTGTGGTCTGGTTTATTTGGTCTGATAGTGGGAATATTGTGGCCTGGTTTATTTGTTCTGATAGTGGGTAATATTGTGGCCTGGTTTATTTGGTCTGATAGTGGGGAATATTGTGGCCTGGTTTATTTGTTCTGATAGTGGGTAATATTGTGGCCTGGTTTATTTGTTCTGATAGTGGGTAATATTGTGGCCTGGTTTATTTGGTCTGATAGTGGGTAATATTGTGGCCTGGTTTATTTGTTCTGATAGTGGGGAATATTGTGGCCTGGTTTATTTGTTCTGATAGTGGGGAATATTGTGGCCTGGTTTATTTGGTCTGATAGTGGGGAATACTGTGGCCTGGTTTATTTGGTCTGATAGTGGGTAATATTGTGGCCTGGTTTATTTGTTCTGATAGTGGGTAATATTGTGGCCTGGTTTATTTGGTCTGATAGTGGGTAATACTGTGGCCTGGTTTATTTGGTCTGATAGTGGGTAATACTGTGGCCTGGTTTATTTGTTCTGATAGTGGGTAATATGTGGCCTGGTTTATTTGTTCTGATAGTGGGTAATATTGTGGCCTGGTTTATTTGGTCTGATAGTGGGTAATATTGTGGCCTGGTTTATTTGTTCTGATAGTGGGTAAATTCTGATAGTGGGTAATATTGTGGCCTGGTTTATTTGTTCTGATAGTGGGGAATATTGTGGCCTGGTTTATTTGTTCTGATAGTGGGTAATACTGTGGCCTGGTTTATTTGTTCTGATAGTGGGGAATATTGTGGCCTGGTTTATTTGTTCTGATAGTGGGGAATATTGTGGCCTGGTTTATTTGTTCTGATAGTGGGTAATATTGTGGCCTGGTTTATTTGTTCTGATAGTGGGTAATATTGTGGCCTGGTTTATTTGGTCTGATAGTGGGGAATATTGTGGCCTGGTTTATTTGTTCTGATAGTGGGGAATATTGTGGCCTGGTTTATTTGTTCTGATAGTGGGGAATATTGTGGCCTGGTTTATTTGTTCTGATAGTGGGTAATATTGTGGCCTGGTTTATTTGTTCTGATAGTGGGTAATATTGTGGCCTGGTTTATTTGTTCTGATAGTGGGTAATATTGTGGCCTGGTTTATTTGTTCTGATAGTGGGTAATATTGTGGCCTGGTTTATTTGTTCTGATAGTGGGGAATATTGTGGCCTGGTTTATTTGTTCTGATAGTGGGTAATATTGTGGCCTGGTTTATTTGGTCTGATAGTGGGGAATATTGTGGCCTGGTTTATTTGTTCTGATAGTGGGGAATATTGTGGCCTGGTTTATTTGTTCTGATAGTGGGTAATATTGTGGCCTGGTTTATTTGTTCTGATAGTGGGTAATATTGTGGCCTGGTTTATTTGTTCTGATAGTGGGGAATATTGTGGCCTGGTTTATTTGGTCTGATAGTGGGTAATATTGTGGCCTGGTTTATTTGTTCTGATAGTGGGGAATATTGTGGCCTGGTTTATTTGTTCTGATAGTGGGTAATATTGTGGCCTGGTTTATTTGGTCTGACAGTGGGGAATATTGTGGCCTGGTTTATTTGGTCTGATAGTGGGTAATATTGTGGCCTGGTTTATTTGGTCTGATAGTGGGTAATACTGTGGCCTGGTTTATTTGTTCTGATAGAGGGTAATATTGTGGCCTGGTTTATTTGTTCTGATAGTGGGTAATATTGTGGCCTGGTTTATTTGTTCTGATAGTGGGTAATATTGTGGTCCTGGTTTATTTGTTCTGATAGTGGGGAATATTGTGGCCTGGTTTATTTGTTCTGATAGTGGGGAATATTGTGGTCTGGTTTATTTGTTCTGATAGTGGGTAATATTGTGGCCTGGTTTATTTGTTCTGATAGTGGGGAATATTGTGGCCTGGTTTATTTGTTCTGATAGTGGGGAATATTGTGGCCTGGTTTATTTGTTCTGATAGTGGGGAATATTGTGGTCTGGTTTATTTGTTCTGATAGTGGGTAATATTGTGGCCTGGTTTATTTGTTCTGACAGTGGGTAATATTGTGGCCTGGTTTATTTGGTCTGATAGTGGGTAATACTGTGGCCTGGTTTATTTGGTCTGATAGTGGGTAATACTGTGGCCTGGTTTATTTGTTCTGATAGTGGGTAATATTGTGGCCTGGTTTATTTGGTCTGATAGTGGGGAATATTGTGGCCTGGTTTATTTGGTCTGATAGTGGGTAATATTGTGGCCTGGTTTATTTGTTCTGATAGTGGGTAATATTGTGGCCTGGTTTATTTGTTCTGATAGTGGGTAATATTGTGGCCTGGTTTATTTGGTCTGATAGTGGGTAATATTGTGGCCTGGTTTATTTGTTCTGATAGTGGGTAATATTGTGGCCTGGTTTATTTGTTCTGATAGTGGGTAATATTGTGGCCTGGTTTATTTGGTCTGATAGTGGGTAATATTGTGGCCTGGTTTATTTGTTCTGATAGTGGGGAATATTGTGGCCTGGTTTATTTGTTCTGATAGTGGGTAATATTGTGGCCTGGTTTATTTGTTCTGATAGTGGGTAATATTGTGGCCTGGTTTATTTGTTCTGATCGTGGGGAATATTGTGGCCTGGTTTATTTGTTCTGATAGTGGGTAATATTGTGGCCTGGTTTATTTGGTCTGATAGTGGGGAATATTGTGGCCTGGTTTATTTGTTCTGATAGTGGGGAATATTGTGGCCTGGTTTATTTGTTCTGATAGTGGGTAATATTGTGGCCTGGTTTATTTGTTCTGATAGTGGGTAATATTGTGGCCTGGTTTATTTGTTCTGATAGTGGGGAATATTGTGGCCTGGTTTATTTGGTCTGATAGTGGGTAATATTGTGGCCTGGTTTATTTGGTCTGATAGTGGGTAATACAGTGGCCTGGTTTATTTGTTCTGATAGTGGGTAATATTGTGGCCTGGTTTATTTGTTCTGATAGTGGGGAATATTGTGGCCTGGTTTATTTGGTCTGATAGTGGGTAATATTGTGGCCTGGTTTATTTGGTCTGATAGTGGGTAATACAGTGGCCTGGTTTATTTGTTCTGATAGTGGGTAATACTGTGGCCTGGTTTATTTGTTCTGATAGTGGGTAATATTGTGGCCTGGTTTATTTGTTCTGATAGTGGGTAATATTGTGGCCTGGTTTATTTGTTCTGATAGTGGGGAATATTGTGGCCTGGTTTATTTGGTCTGATAGTGGGTAATATTGTGGCCTGGTTTATTTGTTCTGATAGTGGGGAATATTGTGGCCTGGTTTATTTGGTCTGATAGTGGGGAATATTGTGGCCTGGTTTATTTGTTCTGATAGTGGTTAATATTGTGGCCTGGTTTATTTGTTCTGATAGTGGGGAATATTGTGGCCTGGTTTATTTGGTCTGATAGTGGGTAATACTGTGGCCTGGTTTATTTGTTCTGATAGTGGGTAATATTGTGGCCTGGTTTATTTGTTCTGATAGTGGGTAATATTGTGGCCTGTTTTATTTGGTCTGATAGTGGGTAATATTGTGGCCTGGTTTATTTGGTCTGATAGTGGGTAATACTGTGGCCTGGTTTATTTGTTCTGATAGTGGGTAATACTGTGGCCTGGTTTATTTGTTCTGATAGTGGGTAATATTGTGGCCTGGTTTATTTGTTCTGATAGTGGGTAATATTGTGGCCTGGTTTATTTGTTCTGATAGTGGGTAATACTGTGGCCTGGTTTATTTGTTCTGATAGTGGGGAATACTGTGGCCTGGTTTATTTGGTCTGATAGTGGGGAATATTGTGGCCTGGTTTATTTGTTCTGATAGTGGGTAATACTGTGGCCTGGTTTATTTGTTCTGATAGTGGGTAATACTGTGGCCTGGTTTATTTGTTCTGATAGTGGGTAATACTGTGGCCTGGTTTATTTGTTCTGATAGTGGGGAATATTGTGGCCTGGTTTATTTGTTCTGATAGTGGGTAATATTGTGGCCTGGTTTATTTGTTCTGATAGTGGGTAATACTGTGGCCTGGTTTATTTGTTCTGATAGTGGGTAATACTGTGGCCTGGTTTATTTGTTCTGATAGTGGGTAATATTGTGGCCTGGTTTATTTGGTCTGATAGTGGGGAATACTGTGGCCTGGTTTATTTGGTCTGATAGTGGGTAATATTGTGGCCTGGTTTATTTGTTCTGATAGTGGGTAATATTGTGGCCTGGTTTATTTGTTCTGATAGTGGGTAATACTGTGGCCTGGTTTATTTGTTCTGATAGTGGGTAATATTGTGGCCTGGTGTATTTGTTCTGATAGTGGGTAATATTGTGGCCTGGTTTATTTGTTCTGATAGTGGGTAATACTGTGGCCTGGTTTATTTGGTCTGATAGTGGGTAATATTGTGGCCTGGTTTATTCGGTCTGATAGTGGGTAATATTGTGGCCTGGTTTATTTGGTCTGATAGTGGGTAATATTGTGGCCTGGTTTATTTGTTCTGATAGTGGGGAATACTGTGGTCTGGTTTATTTGTTCTGATAGTGGGGAATATTGTGGTCTGGTTTATTTGTTCTGATAGTGGGGAATATTGTGGCCTGGTTTATTTGTTCTGATAGTGGGTAATACTGTGGCCTGGTTTATTTGTTCTGATAGTGGGTAATATTGTGGCCTGGTTTATTCGGTCTGATAGTGGGTAATATTGTGGCCTGGTTTATTTGGTCTGATAGTGGGTAATATTGTTGCCTGGTTTATTTGTTCTGATAGTGGGGAATACTGTGGTCTGGTTTATTTGTTCTGATAGTGGGGAATATTGTGGTCTGGTTTATTTGGTCTGATAGTGGGGAATATTGTGGCCTGGTTTATTTGTTCTGATAGTGGGTAATACTGTGGCCTGGTTTATTTGTTCTGATAGTGGGGAATATTGTGGCCTGGTTTATTTGGTCTGATAGTGGGGAATATTGTGGCCTGGTTTATTTGGTCTGATAGTGGGGAATATTGTGGCCTGGTTTATTTGTTCTGATAGTGGGTAATATTGTGGCCTGGTTTATTTGTTCTGATAGTGGGTAATATTGTGGCCTGGTTTATTTGTTCTGATAGTGGGTAATATTGTGGCCTGGTTTATTTGTTCTGATAGTGGGGAATATTGTGGCCTGGTTTATTTGGTCTGATAGTGGGTAATATTGTGGCCTGGTTTATTTGTTCTGATAGTGGGGAATATTGTGGTCTGGTTTATTTGTTCTGATAGTGGGTAATATTGTGGCCTGGTTTATTTGTTCTGATAGTGGGGAATATTGTGGCCTGGTTTATTTGGTCTGATAGTGGGTAATATTGTGGCCTGGTTTATTTGTTCTGATAGTGGGGAATATTGTGGCCTGGTTTATTTGTTCTGATAGTGGGGAATATTGTGGTCTGGTTTATTTGTTCTGATAGTGGGGAATATTGTGGCCTGGTTTATTTGGTCTGATAGTGGGTAATATTGTGGCCTGGTTTATTTGTTCTGATAGTGGGGAATATTGTGGTCTGGTTTATTTGTTCTGATAGTGGGTAATATTGTGGCCTGGTTTATTTGTTCTGATAGTGGGGAATATTGTGGCCTGGTTTATTTGGTCTGATAGTGGGTAATATTGTGGCCTGGTTTATTTGTTCTGATAGTGGGGAATATTGTGGTCTGGTTTATTTGTTCTGATAGTGGGGAATATTGTGGTCTGGTTTATTTGTTCTGATAGTGGGGAATATTGTGGCCTGGTTTATTTGTTCTGATAGTGGGGAATATTGTGGTCTGGTTTATTTGTTCTGATAGTGGGTAATATTGTGGCCTGGTTTATTTGTTCTGATAGTGGGGAATATTGTGGCCTGGTTTATTTGTTCTGATAGTGGGGAATATTGTGGCCTGGTTTATTTGGTCTGATAGTGGGTAATATTGTGGCCTGGTTTATTTGTTCTGATAGTGGGGAATATTGTGGTCTGGTTTATTTGTTCTGATAGTGGGGAATATTGTGGTCTGGTTTATTTGTTCTGATAGTGGGGAATATTGTGGCCTGGTTTATTTGGTCTGATAGTGGGTAATATTGTGGCCTGGTTTATTTGTTCTGATAGTGGGGAATATTGTGGTCTGGTTTATTTGTTCTGATAGTGGGGAATATTGTGGTCTGGTTTATTTGTTCTGATAGTGGGTAATATTGTGGCCTGGTTTATTTGTTCTGATAGTGGGGAATATTGTGGCCTGGTTTATTTGTTCTGATAGTGGGGAATATTGTGGCCTGGTTTATTTGGTCTGATAGTGGGGAATATTGTGGCCTGGTTTATTTGGTCTGATAGTGGGGAATATTGTGGCCTGGTTTATTTGTTCTGATAGTGGGTAATATTGTGGCCTGGTTTATTTGTTCTGATAGTGGGTAATACTGTGGCCTGGTTTATTTGTTCTGATAGTGGGTAATATTGTGGTCTGGTTTATTTGTTCTGATAGTGGGGAATATTGTGGCCTGGTTTATTTGGTCTGATAGTGGGGAATATTGTGGCCTGGTTTATTTGGTCTGATAGTGGGTAATATTGTGGCCTGGTTTATTTGTTCTGATAGTGGGGAATATTGTGGCCTGGTTTATTTGTTCTGATAGTGGGGAATATTGTGGTCTGGTTTATTGTTCTGATAGTGGGTAATATTGTGGCCTGGTTTATTTGGTCTGATAGTGGGTAATATTGTGGCCTGGTTTATTTGTTCTGATAGTGGGGAATATTGTGGCCTGGTTTATTTGGTCTGATAGTGGGGAATATTGTGGCCTGGTTTATTTGGTCTGATAGTGGGGAATACTGTGGCCTGGTTTATTTGTTCTGATAGTGGGTAATATTGTGGTCTGGTTTATTTGTTCTGATAGTGGGTAATACTGTGGCCTGGTTTATTTGTTCTGATAGTGGGTAATATTGTGGCCTGGTTTATTTGTTCTGATAGTGGGTAATACTGTGGTCTGGTTTATTTGTTCTGATAGTGGGTAATATTGTGGCCTGGTTTATTTGTTCTGATAGTGGGAAATACTGTGGCCTGGTTTATTTGTTCTGATAGTGGGTAATATTGTGGCCTGGTTTATTTGTTCTGATAGTGGGTAATATTGTGGTCTGGTTTATTTGTTCTGATAGTGGGTAATATTGTGGCCTGGTTTATTTGTTCTGATAGTGGGTAATATTGTGGCCTGGTTTATTTGTTCTGATAGTGGGTAATATTGTGGCCTGGTTTATTTGGTCTGATAGTGGGTAATACTGTGGCCTGGTTTATTTGTTCTGATAGTGGGTAATATTGTGGCCTGGTTTATTTGGTCTGATAGTGGGGAATACTGTGGCCTGGTTTATTTGTTCTGATAGTGGGTAATATTGTGGCCTGGTTTATTTGTTCTGATAGTGGGTAATATTGTGGCCTGGTTTATTTGTTCTGATAGTGGGGAATATTGTGGCCTGGTTTATTTGTTCTGATAGTGGGTAATATTGTGGCCTGGTTTATTTGTTCTGATAGTGGGGAATATTGTGGCCTGGTTTATTTGGTCTGATAGTGGGTAATATTGTGGCCTGGTTTATTTGTTCTGATAGTGGGGAATATTGTGGTCTGGTTTATTTGTTCTGATAGTGGGGAATATTGTGGTCTGGTTTATTTGTTCTGATAGTGGGGAATATTGTGGCCTGGTTTATTTGGTCTGATAGTGGGTAATATTGTGGCCTGGTTTATTTGTTCTGATAGTGGGGAATATTGTGGTCTGGTTTATTTGTTCTGATAGTGGGTAATATTGTGGCCTGGTTTATTTGGTCTGATAGTGGGTAATATTGTGGCCTGGTTTATTTGTTCTGATAGTGGGTAATATTGTGGCCTGGTTTATTTGTTCTGATAGTGGGGAATATTGTGGCCTGGTTTATTTGTTCTGATAGTGGGGAATATTGTGGCCTGGTTTATTTGTTCTGATAGTGGGGAATATTGTGGCCTGGTTTATTTGTTCTGATAGTGGGTAATATTGTGGCCTGGTTTATTTGGTCTGATAGTGGGTAATATTGTGGCCTGGTTTATTTGTTCTGATAGTGGGGAATATTGTGGCCTGGTTTATTTGGTCTGATAGTGGGGAATATTGTGGCCTGGTTTATTTGGTCTGATAGTGGGGAATACTGTGGCCTGGTTTATTTGTTCTGATAGTGGGTAATATTGTGGCCTGGTTTATTTGTTCTGATAGTGGGTAATATTGTGGTCTGGTTTATTTGTTCTGATAGTGGGGAATATTGTGGTCTGGTTTATTTGTTCTGATAGTGGGTAATATTGTGGTCTGGTTTATTTGTTCTGATAGTGGGTAATATTGTGGCCTGGTTTATTTGGTCTGATAGTGGGTAATATTGTGGTCTGGTTTATTTGTTCTGATAGTGGGTAATATTGTGGTCTGGTTTATTTGTTCTGATAGTGGGTAATACTGTGGCCTGGTTTATTTGTTCTGATAGTGGGTAATATTGTGGCCTGGTTTATTTGTTCTGATAGTGGGTAATACTGTGGCCTGGTTTATTTGTTCTGATAGTGGGTAATATTGTGGCCTGGTTTATTTGTTCTGATAGTTGGAAATACTGTGGCCTGGTTTATTTGTTCTGATAGTGGGTAATATTGTGGCCTGGTTTATTTGTTCTGATAGTGGGTAATATTGTGGTCTGGTTTATTTGTTCTGATAGTGGGTAATATTGTGGCCTGGTTTATTTGTTCTGATAGTGGGTAATATTGTGGCCTGGTTTATTTGTTCTGATAGTGGGTAATATTGTGGCCTGGTTTATTTGGTCTGATAGTGGGGAATATTGTGGCCTGGTTTATTTGGTCTGATAGTGGGGAATACTGTGGCCTGGTTTATTTGTTCTGATAGTGGGTAATATTGTGGTCTGGTTTATTTGTTCTGATAGTGGGTAATACTGTGGCCTGGTTTATTTGTTCTGATAGTGGGTAATATTGTGGCCTGGTTTATTTGGTCTGATAGTGGGGAATACTGTGGCCTGGTTTATTTGTTCTGATAGTGGGTAATATTGTGGCCTGGTTTATTTGTTCTGATAGTGGGTAATATTGTGGCCTGGTTTATTTGGTCTGATAGTGGGGAATATTGTGGCCTGGTTTATTTGGTCTGATAGTGGGGAATATTGTGGCCTGGTTTATTTGTTCTGATAGTGGGTAATATTGTGGCCTGGTTTATTTGTTCTGATAGTGGGTAATATTGTGGCCTGGTTTATTTGTTCTGATAGTGGGGAATATTGTGGCCTGGTTTATTTGGTCTGATAGTGGGTAATATTGTGGCCTGGTTTATTTGTTCTGATAGTGGGGAATATTGTGGCCTGGTTTATTTGGTCTGATAGTGGGGAATATTGTGGCCTGGTTTATTTGGTCTGATAGTGGGGAATATTGTGGCCTGGTTTATTTGGTCTGATAGTGGGGAATATTGTGGCCTGGTTTATTTGTTCTGATAGTGGGGAATATTGTGGCCTGGTTTATTTGTTCTGATAGTGGGGAATATTGTGGCCTGGTTTATTTGTTCTGATAGTGGGGAATATTGTGGCCTGGTTTATTTGTTCTGATAGTGGGTAATATTGTGGCCTGGTTTATTTGTTCTGATAGTGGGGAATATTGTGGCCTGGTTTATTTGGTCTGATAGTGGGTAATATTGTGGCCTGGTTTATTTGGTCTGATAGTGGGGAATATTGTGGCCTGGTTTATTTGGTCTGATAGTGGGTAATATTGTGGTCTGGTTTATTTGTTCTGATAGTGGGTAATACTGTGGTCTGGTTTATTTGTTCTGATAGTGGGTAATATTGTGGCCTGGTTTATTTGGTCTGATAGTGGGGAATATTGTGGCCTGGTTTATTTGGTCTGATAGTGGGTAATATTGTGGTCTGGTTTATTTGGTCTGATAGTGGGTAATATTGTGGCCTGGTTTATTTGTTCTGATAGTGGGGAATATTGTGGCCTGGTTTATTTGTTCTGATAGTGGGGAATATTGTGGCCTGGTTTATTTGTTCTGATAGTGGGGAATATTGTGGCCTGGTTTATTTGTTCTGATAGTGGGGAATATTGTGGCCTGGTTTATTTGGTCTGATAGTGGGTAATATTGTGGCCTGGTTTATTTGGTCTGATAGTGGGTAATATTGTGGCCCGGTTTATTTGTTCTGATAGTGGGTAATACTGTGGCCTGGTTTATTTGTTCTGATAGTGGGGAATATTGTGGCCTGGTTTATTTGTTCTGATAGTGGGGAATATTGTGGCCTGGTTTATTTGGTCTGATAGTGGGGAATATTGTGGCCTGGTTTATTTGTTCTGATAGTGGGTAATATTGTGGCCTGGTTTATTTGGTCTGATAGTGGGGAATATTGTGGCCTGGTTTATTTGGTCTGATAGTGGGTAATATTGTGGCCTGGTTTATTTGTTCTGATAGTGGGGAATATTGTGGCCTGGTTTATTTGTTCTGATAGTGGGTAATATTGTGGCCTGGTTTATTTGTTCTGATAGTGGGGAATATTGTGGCCTGGTTTATTTGTTCTGATAGTGGGTAATATTGTGGCCTGGTTTATTTGTTCTGATAGTGGGTAATATTGTGGCCTGGTTTATTTGTTCTGATAGTGGGTAATATTGTGGTCTGGTTTATTTGTTCTGATAGTGGGTAATATTGTGGCCTGGTTTATTTGTTCTGATAGTGGGTAATATTGTGGCCTGGTTTATTTGTTCTGATAGTGGGTAATATTGTGGCCTGGTTTATTTGTTCTGATAGTGGGTAATATTGTGGCCTGGTTTATTTGTTCTGATAGTGGGTAATATTGTGGTCTGGTTTATTTGTTCTGATAGTGGGTAATATTGTGGCCTGGTTTATTTGTTCTGATAGTGGGTAATATTGTGGCCTGGTTTATTTGGTCTGATAGTGGGTAATACTGTGGTCTGGTTTATTTGTTCTGATAGTGGGTAATATTGTGGCCTGGTTTATTTGGTCTGATAGTGGGTAATATTGTGGCCTGGTTTATTTGGTCTGATAGTGGGTAATACTGTGGTCTGGTTTATTTGTTCTGATAGTGGGTAATATTGTGGCCTGGTTTATTTGTTCTGATAGTGGGTAATATTGTGGTCTGGTTTATTTGTTCTGATAGTGGGTAATATTGTGGCCTGGTTTATTTGTTCTGATAGTGGGTAATATTGTGGCCTGGTTTATTTGTTCTGATAGTGGGTAATATTGTGGCCTGGTTTATTTGGTCTGATAGTGGGTAATACTGTGGTCTGGTTTATTTGTTCTGATAGTGGGTAATATTGTGGCCTGGTTTATTTGGTCTGATAGTGGGTAATATTGTGGCCTGGTTTATTTGGTCTGATAGTTGGTAATATTGTGGCCTGGTTTATTTGTTCTGATAGTGGGTAATATTGTGGCCTGGTTTATTTGTTCTGATAGTGGGGAATACTGTGGCCTGGTTTATTTGTTCTGATAGTGGGGAATATTGTGGCCTGGTTTATTTGTTCTGATAGTGGGTAATATTGTGGCCTGGTTTATTTGTTCTGATAGTGGGTAATATTGTGACCTGGTTTATTTGTTCTGATAGTGGGGAATACTGTGGCCTGGTTTATTTGTTCTGATAGTGGGGAATATTGTGGCCTGGTTTATTTGGTCTGATAGTGGGGAATATTGTGGCCTGGTTTATTTGTTCTGATAGTGGGGAATATTGTGGCCTGGTTTATTTGGTGTGATAGTGGGTAATATTGTGGCCTGGTTTATTTGTTCTGATAGTGGGGAATATTGTGGCCTGGTTTATTTGTTCTGATAGTGGGGAATATTGTGGCCTGGTTTATTTGTTCTGATAGTGGGGAATATTGTGGCCTGGTTTATTTGGTCTGATAGTGGGTAATATTGTGGCCTGGTTTATTTGGTCTGATAGTGGGGAATATTGTGGCCTGGTTTATTTGGTCTGATAGTGGGGAATATTGTGGCCTGGTTTATTTGGTCTGATAGTGGGGAATATTGTGGCCTGGTTTATTTGGTCTGATAGTGGGTAATATTGTGGCCTGGTTTATTTGTTCTGATAGTGGGGAATATTGTGGCCTGGTTTATTTGTTCTGATAGTGGGTAATATTGTGGCCAGGTTTATTTGGTCTGATAGTGGGGAATATTGTGGCCTGGTTTATTTGGTCTGATAGTGGGGAATATTGTGGCCTGGTTTATTTGGTCTGATAGTGGGGAATATTGTGGCCTGGTTTATTTGGTCTGATAGTGGGTAATATTGTGGCCTGGTTTATTTGTTCTGATAGTGGGGAATATTGTGGTCTGGTTTATTTGTTCTGATAGTGGGGAATATTGTGGCCTGGTTTATTTGTTCTGATAGTGGGTAATATTGTGGCCTGGTTTATTTGTTCTGATAGTGGGGAATATTGTGGTCTGGTTTATTTGTTCTGATAGTGGGTAATATTGTGGCCTGGTTTATTTGGTCTGATAGTGGGTAATATTGTGGTCTGGTTTATTTGTTCTGATAGTGGGTAATATTGTGGCCTGGTTTATTTGTTCTGATAGTGGGGAATATTGTGGCCTGGTTTATTTGTTCTGATAGTGGGGAATATTGTGGCCTGGTTTATTTGTTCTGATAGTGGGGAATATTGTGGCCTGGTTTATTTGTTCTGATAGTGGGTAATATTGTGGTCTGGTTTATTTGTTCTGATAGTGGGTAATATTGTGGCCTGGTTTATTTGTTCTGATAGTGGGGAATATTGTGGCCTGGTTTATTTGGTCTGATAGTGGGGAATATTGTGGCCTGGTTTATTTGTTCTGATAGTGGGGAATATTGTGGCCTGGTTTATTTGGTCTGATAGTGGGTAATACTGTGGCCTGGTTTATTTGGTCTGATAGTGGGGAATACTGTGGTCTGGTTTATTTGGTCTGATAGTGGGGAATATTGTGGCCTGGTTTATTTGGTCTGATAGTGGGTAATATTGTGGCCTGGTTTATTTGTTCTGATAGTGGGTAATATTGTGGTCTGGTTTATTTGTTCTGATAGTGGGGAATATTGTGGCCTGGTTTATTTGTTCTGATAGTGGGTAATATTGTGGCCTGGTTTATTTGTTCTGATAGTGGGTAATATTGTGGCCTGGTTTATTTGTTCTGATAGTGGGTAATATTGTGGCCTGGTTTATTTGTTCTGATAGTGGGTAATATTGTGGCCTGGTTTATTTGTTCTGATAGTGGGTAATATTGTGGCCTGGTTTATTTGTTCTGATAGTGGGTAATATTGTGGCCTGGTTTATTTGTTCTGATAGTGGGTAATATTGAGGCCTGGTTTATTTGTTCTGATAGTGGGTAATATTGTGGCCTGGTTTATTTGGTCTGATAGTGGGGAATATTGTGGCCTGGTTTATTTGGTCTGATAGTGGGTAATATTGTGGTCTGGTTTATTTGTTCTGATAGTGGGTAATACTGTGGCCTGGTTTATTTGGTCTGATAGTGGGTAATATTGTGGCCTGGTTTATTTGGTCTGATAGTGGGGAATATTGTGGCCTGGTTTATTTGTTCTGATAGTGGGGAATATTGTGGCCTGGTTTATTTGTTCTGATAGTGGGTAATATTGTGGCCTGGTTTATTTGGTCTGATAGTGGGTAATATTGTGGCCTGGTTTATTTGTTCTGATAGTGGGTAATACTGTGGCCTGGTTTATTTGTTCTGATAGTGGGTAATATTGTGGTCTGGTTTATTTGTTCTGATAGTGGGGAATATTGTGGCCTGGTTTATTTGTTCTGATAGTGGGGAATATTGTGGCCTGGTTTATTTGTTCTGATAGTGGGTAATATTGTGGCCTGGTTTATTTGTTCTGATAGTGGGGAATATTGTGGCCTGGTTTATTTGTTCTGATAGTGGGGAATATTGTGGCCTGGTTTATTTGTTCTGATAGTGGGGAATATTGTGGCCTGGTTTATTTGTTCTGATAGTGGGTAATATTGTGGCCTGGTTTATTTGTTCTGATAGTGGGGAATATTGTGGCCTGGTTTATTTGTTCTGATAGTGGGGAATATTGTGGCCTGGTTTATTTGTTCTGATAGTGGGGAATATTGTGGTCTGGTTTATTTGTTCTGATAGTGGGTAATATTGTGGCCTGGTTTATTTGTTCTGATAGTGGGTAATATTGTGGCCTGGTTTATTTGTTCTGATAGTGGGTAATATTGTGGCCTGGTTTATTTGTTCTGATAGTGGGTAATATTGTGGCCTGGTTTATTTGTTCTGATAGTGGGGAATATTGTGGCCTGGTTTATTTGTTCTGATAGTGGGTAATATTGTGGCCTGGTTTATTTGGTCTGATAGTGGGGAATATTGTGGCCTGGTTTATTTGGTCTGATAGTGGGTAATATTGTGGCCTGGTTTATTTGTTCTGATAGTGGGGAATATTGTGGCCTGGTTTATTTGGTCTGATAGTGGGTAATACTGTGGCCTGGTTTATTTGGTCTGATAGTGGGTAATACTGTGGCCTGGTTTATTTGTTCTGATAGTGGGTAATATTGTGGCCTGGTTTATTTGGTCTGATAGTGGGTAATACTGTGGCCTGGTTTATTTGGTCTGATAGTGGGTAATATTGTGGCCTGGTTTATTTGGTCTGATAGTGGGTAATACTGTGGCCTGGTTTATTTGTTCTGATAGTGGGGAATATTGTGGCCTGGTTTATTTGTTCTGATAGTGGGTAATATTGTGGCCTGGTTTATTTGTTCTGATAGTGGGTAATATTGTGGCCTGGTTTATTTGTTCTGATAGTGGGGAATATTGTGGCCTGGTTTATTTGTTCTGATAGTGGGTAATATTGTGGCCTGGTTTATTTGTTCTGATAGTGGGGAATATTGTGGCCTGGTTTATTTGGTCTGATAGTGGGTAATATTGTGGCCTGGTTTATTTGTTCTGATAGTGGGGAATATTGTGGCCTGGTTTATTTGTTCTGATAGTGGGTAATATTGTGGCCTGGTTTATTTGGTCTGATAGTGGGGAATATTGTGGCCTGGTTTATTTGTTCTGATAGTGGGGAATATTGTGGCCTGGTTTATTTGTTCTGATAGTGGGTAATATTGTGGCCTGGTTTATTTGTTCTGATAGTGGGGAATATTTTGGCCTGGTTTATTTGTTCTGATAGTGGGGAATATTGTGGCCTGGTTTATTTGTTCTGATAGTGGGGAATATTGTGGCCTGGTTTATTTGTTCTGATAGTGGGGAATATTTTGGCCTGGTTTATTTGTTCTGATAGTGGGGAATATTGTGGCCTGGTTTATTTGGTCTGATAGTGGGTAATATTGTGGCCTGGTTTATTTGGTCTGATAGTGGGTAATACTGTGGCCTGGTTTATTTGTTCTGATAGTGGGTAATATTGTGGCCTGGTTTATTTGGTCTGATAGTGGGGAATATTGTGGTCTGGTTTATTTGGTCTGATAGTGGGTAATATTGTGGCCTGGTTTATTTGGTCTGATAGTGGGTAATACTGTGGCCTGGTTTATTTGTTCTGATAGTGGGTAATATTGTGGCCTGGTTTATTTGTTCTGATAGTGGGTAATATTGTGGCCTGGTTTATTGGTTCTGATAGTGGGGAATATTGTGGTCTGGTTTATTTGTTCTGATAGTGGGGAATATTTTGGCCTGGTTTATTTGTTCTGATAGTGGGTAATATTGTGGTCTGGTTTATTTGGTCTGATAGTGGGTAATATTGTGGCCTGGTTTATTTGGTCTGATAGTGGGTAATACTGTGGCCTGGTTTATTTGTTCTGATAGTGGGTAATATTGTGGTCTGGTTTATTTGGTCTGATAGTGGGTAATATTGTGGTCTGGTTTATTTGTTCTGATAGTGGGGAATATTGTGGCCTGGTTTATTTGTTCTGATAGTGGGTAATATTGTGGTCTGGTTTATTTGGTCTGATAGTGGGTAATACTGCGGCCTGGTTTATTTGTTCTGATAGTGGGTAATATTGTGGCCTGGTTTATTTGTTCTGATAGTGGGGAATATTGTGGCCTGGTTTATTTGTTCTGATAGTGGGGAATATTGTGGCCTGGTTTATTTGGTCTGATAGTGGGTAATATTGTGGCCTGGTTTATTTGGTCTGATAGTGGGTAATATTGTGGCCTGGTTTATTTGTTCTGATAGTGGGTAATATTGTGGCCTGGTTTATTTGGTCTGATAGTGGGTAATACTGTGGCCTGGTTTATTTGTTCTGATAGTGGGGAATATTGTGGTCTGGTTTATTTGTTCTGATAGTGGGGAATATTGTGGCCTGGTTTATTTGTTCTGATAGTGGGTAATATTGTGGCCTGGTTTATTTGGTCTGATAGTGGGTAATATTGTGGCCTGGTTTATTTGTTCTGATAGTGGGGAATATTGTGGCCTGGTTTATTTGGTCTGATAGTGGGTGATATTGTGGCCTGGTTTATTTGTTCTGATAGTGGGTAATATTGTGGCCTGGTTTATTTGGTCTGATAGTGGGTAATATTGTGGTCTGGTTTATTTGGTCTGATAGTGGGTAATATTGTGGCCTGGTTTATTTGTTCTGATAGTGGGTAATACTGTGGCCTGGTTTATTTGTTCTGATAGTGGGTAATATTGTGGTCTGGTTTATTTGGTCTGATAGTGGGTAATATTGTGGCCTGGTTTATTTGGTCTGATAGTGGGTAATACTGTGGCCTGGTTTATTTGTTCTGATAGTGGGGAATATTGTGGTCTGGTTTATTTGTTCTGATAGTGGGGAATATTGTGGTCTGGTTTATTTGTTCTGATAGTGGGGAATATTGTGGCCTGGTTTATTTGTTCTGATAGTGGGGAATATTGTGGTCTGGTTTATTTGTTCTGATAGTGGGTAATACTGTGGCCTGGTTTATTTGTT
Source organism: Heptranchias perlo (assembly GCF_035084215.1). Classification (NCBI taxonomy): domain Eukaryota; kingdom Metazoa; phylum Chordata; class Chondrichthyes; order Hexanchiformes; family Hexanchidae; genus Heptranchias; species Heptranchias perlo. The sequence continues at coordinate 135,065,300 of NC_090327.1, read as the reverse complement.
CTGATAGTGGGTAATACTGTGGCCTGGTTTATTTGGTCTGATAGTGGGTAATATTGTGGTCTGGTTTATTTGTTCTGATAGTGGGTAATACTGTGGCCTGGTTTATTTGTTCTGATAGTGGGTAATACTGTGGCCTGGTTTATTTGTTCTGATAGTGGGGAATATTGTGGTCTGGTTTATTTGTTCTGATAGTGGGTAATACTGTGGCCTGGTTTATTTGGTCTGATAGTGGGTAATACTGTGGCCTGGTTTATTTGTTCTGATAGTGGGTAATATTGTGGCCTGGTTTATTTGTTCTGATAGTGGGTAATATTGTGGTCTGGTTTATTTGTTCTGATAGTGGGGAATATTGTGGCCTGGTTTATTTGGTCTGATAGTGGGTAATACTGTGACCTGGTTTATTTGTTCTGATAGTGGGTAATATTGTGGCCTGGTTTATTTGTTCTGATAGTGGGTAATATTGTGGTCTGGTTTATTTGTTCTGATAGTGGGTAATACTGTGGCCTGGTTTATTTGTTCTGATAGTGAGGAATATTGTGGTCTGGTTTATTTGTTCTGATAGTGGGGAATATTGTGGCCTGGTTTATTTGTTCTGATAGTGGGGAATATTGTGGCCTGGTTTATTTGTTCTGATAGTGGGGAATATTGTGGCCTGGTTTATTTGTTCTGATAGTGGGGAATATTGTGGCCTGGTTTATTTGTTCTGATAGTGGGGAATATTGTGGTCTGGTTTATTTGTTCTGATAGTGGGTAATATTGTGGCCTGGTTTATTTGTTCTGATAGTGGGGAATATTGTGGCCTGGTTTATTTGTTCTGATAGTGGGGAATATTGTGGCCTGGTTTATTTGTTCTGATAGTGGGGAATATTGTGGTCTGGTTTATTTGTTCTGATAGTGGGTAATATTGTGGCCTGGTTTATTTGTTCTGATAGTGGGTAATATTGTGGTCTGGTTTATTTGTTCTGATAGTGGGGAATATTGTGGCCTGGTTTATTTGTTCTGATAGTGGGGAATATTGTGGCCTGGTTTATTTGTTCTGATAGTGGGTAATATTGTGGTCTGGTTTATTTGTTCTGATAGTGGGTAATATTGTGGCCTGGTTTATTTGTTCTGATAGTGGGGAATATTGTGGCCTGGTTTATTTGTTCTGATAGTGGGGAATATTGTTGTCTGGTTTATTTGTTCTGATAGTGGGGAATATTGTGGTCTGGTTTATTTGTTCTGATAGTGGGGAATATTGTGGCCTGGTTTATTTGTTCTGATAGTGGGTAATATTGTGGTCTGGTTTATTTGTTCTGATAGTGGGTAATATTGTGGCCTGGTTTATTTGTTCTGATAGTGGGGAATATTGTGGCCTGGTTTATTTGTTCTGATAGTGGGGAATATTGTTGTCTGGTTTATTTGTTCTGATAGTGGGGAATATTGTGGCCTGGTTTATTTGGTCTGATAGTGGGTAATATTGTGGCCTGGTTTATTTGTTCTGATAGTGGGTAATATTGTGGTCTGGTTTATTTGTTCTGATAGTGGGTAATATTGTGGCCTGGTTTATTTGTTCTGATAGTGGGTAATATTGTGGCCTGGTTTATTTGTTCTGATAGTGGGGAATACTGTGGCCTGGTTTATTTGTTCTGATAGTGGGGAATATTGTGGCCTGGTTTATTTGTTCTGATAGTGGGGAATACTGTGGCCTGGTTTATTTGTTCTGATAGTGGGGAATACTGTGGCCTGGTTTATTTGTTCTGATAGTGGGTAATATTGTGGTCTGGTTTATTTGGTCTGATAGTGGGTAATACTGTGGCCTGGTTTATTTGTTCTGATAGTGGGTAATATTGTGGTCTGGTTTATTTGGTCTGATAGTGGGGAATATTGTGGCCTGGTTTATTTGGTCTGATAGTGGGTAATACTGTGGCCTGGTTTATTTGTTCTGATAGTGGGTAATATTGTGGCCTGGTTTATTTGTTCTGATAGTGGGGAATATTGTGGCCTGGTTTATTTGGTCTGATAGTGGGGAATATTGTGGCCTGGTTTATTTGTTCTGATAGTGGGTAATATTGTGGCCTGGTTTATTTGTTCTGATAGTGGGTAATATTGTGGCCTGGTTTATTTGGTCTGATAGTGGGTAATATTGTGGTCTGGTTTATTTGTTCTGATAGTGGGGAATATTGTGGCCTGGTTTATTTGTTCTGATAGTGGGGAATATTGTGGCCTGGTTTATTTGTTCTGATAGTGGGTAATATTGTGGCCTGGTTTATTTGTTCTGATAGTGGGTAATATTGTGGCCTGGTTTATTTGTTCTGATAGTGGGTAATATTGTGGCCTGGTTTATTTGTTCTGATAGTGGGGAATATTGTGGCCTGGTTTATTTGTTCTGATAGTGGGTAATATTGTGGTCTGGTTTATTTGGTCTGATGGTGGGGAATATTGTGGCCTGGTTTATTTGTTCTGATAGTGGGTAATATTGTGGCCTGGTTTATTTGTTCTGATAGTGGGGAATATTGTGGCCTGGTTTATTTGTTCTGATAGTGGGTAATATTGTGGCCTCGTTTATTTGGTCTGATAGTGGGGAATATTGTGGCCTGGTTTATTTGGTCTGATGGTGGGGAATATTGTGGCCTGGTTTATTTGGTCTGATAGTGGGTAATATTGTGGCCTGGTTTATTTGTTCTGATAGTGGGGAATATTGTGGCCTGGTTTATTTGTTCTGATAGTGGGTAATATTGTGGCCTGGTTTATTTGTTCAGATAGTGGGTAATATTGTGGTCTGGTTTATTTGGTCTGATAGTGGGTAATACTGTGGCCTGGTTTATTTGTTCTGATAGTGGGTAATATTGTGGCCTGGTTTATTTGGTCTGATAGTGGGTAATACTGTGGCCTGGTTTATTTGGTCTGATAGTGGGGAATATTGTGGCCTGGTTTATTTGTTCTGATAGTGGGTAATATTGTGGTCTGGTTTATTTGTTCTGATAGTGGGGAATATTGTGGCCTGGTTTATTTGTTCTGATAGTGGGGAATATTGTGGCCTGGTTTATTTGGTCTGATAGTGGGTAATATTGTGGTCTGGTTTATTTGTTCTGATAGTGGGGAATATTGTGGCCTGGTTTATTTGGTCTGATAGTGGGTAATATTGTGGTCTGGTTTATTTGTTCTGATAGTGGGTAATATTGTGGCCTGGTTTATTTGGTCTGATAGTGGGGAATATTGTGGTCTGGTTTATTTGTTCTGATAGTGGGTAATATTGTGGCCTGGTTTATTTGGTCTGATAGTGGGTAATATTGTGGTCTGGTTTATTTGTTCTGATAGTGGGGAATATTGTGGCCTGGTTTATTTGTTCTGATAGTGGGTAATATTGTGGCCTGGTTTATTTGGTCTGATAGTGGGTAATATTGTGGTCTGGTTTATTTGTTCTGATAGTGGGGAATATTGTGGCCTGGTTTATTTGTTCTGATAGTGGGGAATATTGTGGCCTGGTTTATTTGTTCTGATAGTGGGTAATATTGTGGCCTGGTTTATTTGGTCTGATAGTGGGTAATATTGTGGCCTGGTTTATTTGTTCTGATAGTGGGGAATACTGTGGCCTGGTTTATTTGTTCTGATAGTGGGGAATACTGTGGCCTGGTTTATTTGTTCTGATAGTGGGTAATATTGTGGCCTGGTTTATTTGTTCTGATAGTGGGTAATATTGTGGCCTGGTTTATTTGTTCTGATAGTGGGGAATATTGTGGTCTGGTTTATTTGTTCTGATAGTGGGTAATATTGTGGCCTGGTTTATTTGTTCTGATAGTGGGTAATATTGTGGCCTGGTTTATTTGTTCTGATAGTGGGTAATATTGTGGCCTGGTTTATTTGGTCTGATAGTGGGTAATATTGTGGCCTGGTTTATTTGTTCTGATAGTGGGTAATATTGTGGCCTGGTTTATTTGTTCTGATAGTGGGGAATATTGTGGCCTGGTTTATTTGTTCTGATAGTGGGGAATATTGTGGCCTGGTTTATTTGTTCTGATAGTGGGTAATATTGTGGTCTGGTTTATTTGTTCTGATAGTGGGGAACATTGTGGCCTCGTTTATTTGGTCTGATAGTGGGGAATATTGTGGCCTGGTTTATTTGGTCTGATAGTGGGGAATATTGTGGTCTGGTTTATTTGTTCTGATAGTGGGTAATATTGTGGCCTGGTTTATTTGGTCTGATAGTGGGGAATATTGTGGCCTGGTTTATTTGGTCTGATAGTGGGGAATATTGTGGCCTGGTTTATTTGTTCTGATAGTGGGTAATAGTGTGGCCTGGTTTATTTGTTCTGATAGTGGGTAATATTGTGGCCTGGTTTATTTGTTCTGATAGTGGGGAATACTGTGGCCTGGTTTATTTGGTCTGATAGTGGGGAATATTGTGGCCTGGTTTATTTGTTCTGATAGTGGGTAATATTGTGGCCTGGTTTATTTGTTCTGATAGTGGGTAATATTGTGGCCTGGTTTATTTGGTCTGATAGTGGGTAATATTGTTGTCTGGTTTATTTGTTCTGATAGTGGGTAATACTGTGGCCTGGTTTATTTGTTCTGATAGTGGGTAATATTGTGGCCTGGTTTATTTGGTCTGATAGTGGGTAATACTGTGGTCTGGTTTATTTGTTCTGATCGTGGGTAATATTGTGGCCTGGTTTATTTGTTCTGATAGTGGGTAATACTGTGGCCTGGTTTATTTGTTCTGATAGTGGGGAATATTGTGGTCTGGTTTATTTGTTCTGATAGTGGGGAATATTGTGGCCTGGTTTATTTGGTCTGATAGTGGGTAATACTGTGGCCTGGTTTATTTGTTCTGATAGTGGGGAATATTGTGGCCTGGTTTATTTGGTCTGATAGTGGGGAATATTGTGGCCTGGTTTATTTGTTCTGATAGTGGGTAATATTGTGGCCTGGTTTATTTGTTCTGATAGTGGGTAATATTGTGGCCTGGTTTATTTGTTCTGATAGTGGGTAATATTGTGGCCTGGTTTATTTGGTCTGATAGTGGGTAATATTGTGGCCTGGTTTATTTGTTCTGATAGTGGGGAATATTGTGGCCTGGTTTATTTGGTCTGATAGTGGGTAATATTGTGGCCTGGTTTATTTGTTCTGATAGTGGGGAATATTGTGGCCTGGTTTATTTGTTCTGATAGTGGGGAATATTGTGGCCTGGTTTATTTGTTCTGATAGTGGGGAATATTGTGGCCTGGTTTATTTGTTCTGATAGTGGGGAATATTGTGGCCTGGTTTATTTGGTCTGATAGTGGGTAATATTGTGGTCTGGTTTATTTGGTCTGATAGTGGGGAATATTGTGGCCTGGTTTATTTGTTCTGATAGTGGGGAATATTGTGGCCTGGTTTATTTGTTCTGATAGTGGGTAATATTGTGGTCTGGTTTATTTGGTCTGATAGTGGGGAATATTGTGGCCTGGTTTATTTGTTCTGATAGTGGGGAATATTGTGGCCTGGTTTATTTGGTCTGATAGTGGGGAATATTGTGGCCTGGTTTATTTGGTCTGATAGTGGGTAATACTGTGGCCTGGTTTATTTGGTCTGATAGTGGGTAATATTGTGGTCTGGTTTATTTGGTCTGATAGTGGGGAATATTGTGGCCTGGTTTATTTGTTCTGATAGTGGGGAATATTGTGGCCTGGTTTATTTGTTCTGATAGTGGGGAATATTGTGGCCTGGTTTATTTGTTCTGATAGTGGGGAATACTGTGGCCTGGTTTATTTGGTCTGATAGTGGGGAATATTGTGGCCTGGTTTATTTGTTCTGATAGTGGTTAATATTGTGGCCTGGTTTATTTGTTCTGACAGTGGGTAATATTGTGGCCTGGTTTATTTGTTCTGATAGTGGGTAATATTGTGGCCTGGTTTATTTGTTCTGATAGTGGGTAATATTGTGGCCTGGTTTATTTGTTCTGATAGTGGGTAATATTGTGGTCTGGTTTATTTGTTCTGATAGTGGGTAATATTGTGGCCTGGTTTATTTGGTCTGATAGTTGGTAATATTGTGGTCTGGTTTATTTGTTCTGATAGTGGGTAATATTGTGGCCTGGTTTATTTGTTCTGATAGTGGGGAATACTGTGGCCTGGTTTATTTGGTCTGATAGTGGGGAATATTGTGGCCTGGTTTATTTGTTCTGATAGTGGGTAATATTGTGGCCTGGTTTATTTGTTCTGATAGTGGGTAATATTGTGGCCTGGTTTATTTGGTCTGATAGTTGGTAATATTGTGGTCTGGTTTATTTGTTCTGATAGTGGGTAATATTGTGGCCTGGTTTATTTGGTCTGATAGTGGGGAATATTGTGGCCTGGTTTATTTGGTCTGATAGTTGGTAATATTGTGGTCTGGTTTATTTGTTCTGATAGTGGGTAATATTGTGGCCTGGTTTATTTGTTCTGATAGTGGGTAATATTGTGGCCTGGTTTATTTGGTCTGATAGTGGGTAATATTGTGGTCTGGTTTATTTGTTCTGATAGTGGGTAATACTGTGGTCTGGTTTATTTGGTCTGATAGTGGGTAATATTGTGGTCTGGTTTATTTGTTCTGATAGTGGGTAATATTGTGGCCTGGTTTATTTGTTCTGATAGTGGGTAATATTGTGGCCTGGTTTATTTGTTCTGATAGGGGGTAATATTGTGGCCTGGTTTATTTGGTCTGATAGTGGGTAATATTGTGGTCTGGTTTATTTGTTCTGATAGTGGGTAATACTGTGGTCTGGTTTATTTGGTCTGATAGTGGGTAATATTGTGGCCTGGTTTATTTGTTCTGATAGTGGGGAATATTGTGGCCTGGTTTATTTGTTCTGATAGTGGGTAATATTGTGGTCTGGTTTATTTGTGCTGATAGTGGGGAATATTGTGGCCTGGTTTATTTGTTCTGATAGTGGGGAATACTGTGGTCTGGTTTATTTGTTCTGATAGTGGGGAATATTGTGGCCTGGTTTATTTGGTCTGATAGTGGGGAATATTGTGGTCTGGTTTATTTGTGCTGATAGTGAGGAATATTGTGGTCTGGTTTATTTGTTCTGATAGTGGGTAATATTGTGGCCTGGTTTATTTGTTCTGATAGTGGGTAATATTGTGGCCTGGTTTATTTGTTCTGATAGTGGGTAATATTGTGGCCTGGTTTATTTGGTCTGATAGTGGGTAATATTGTGGTCTGGTTTATTTGTTCTGATAGTGGGTAATACTGTGGTCTGGTTTATTTGGTCTGATAGTGGGTAATATTGTGGCCTGGTTTATTTGTTCTGATAGTGGGGAATATTGTGGCCTGGTTTATTTGTTCTGATAGTGGGTAATATTGTGGTCTGGTTTATTTGTGCTGATAGTGGGGAATATTGTGGCCTGGTTTATTTGTTCTGATAGTGGGTAATATTGTGGCCTGGTTTATTTGGTCTGATAGTGGGTAATATTGTGGCCTGGTTTATTTGGTCTGATAGTGGGGAATACTGTGGTCTGGTTTATTTGTTCTGATAGTGGGGAATATTGTGGCCTGGTTTATTTGGTCTGATAGTGGGGAATATTGTGGTCTGGTTTATTTGTGCTGATAGTGAGGAATATTGTGGTCTGGTTTATTTGTTCTGATAGTGGGTAATATTGTGGTCTGGTTTATTTGTTCTGATAGTGGGTAATATTGTGGTCTGGTTTATTTGTTCTGATAGTGGGTAATATTGTGGTCTGGTTTATTTGGTCTGATAGTGGGGAATATTGTGGCCTGGTTTATTTGTTCTGATAGTGGGGAATATTGTGGCCTGGTTTGTTTGGTCTGATAGTGGGTAATATTGTGGCCTGGTTTATTTGTTCTGATAGTGGGGAATATTGTGGCCTGGTTTATTTGTGCTGATAGTGGGGAATATTGTGGCCTGGTTTATTTGTTCTGATAGTGGGTAATATTGTGGTCTGGTTTATTTGTTCTGATAGTGGGGAATATTGTGGCCTGGTTTATTTGTTCTGATAGTGGGGAATACTGTGGTCTGGTTTATTTGTTCTGATAGTGGGGAATATTGTGGCCTGGTTTATTTGTTCTGATGGTGGGGAATATTGTGGCCTGGTTTATTTGTTCTGATAGTGGGGAATACTGTGGCCTGGTTTATTTGTTCTGATAGTGGGTAATATTGTGGCCTGGTTTATTTGTTCTGATAGTGGGGAATATTGTGGCCTGGTTTATTTGGTCTGATAGTGGGGAATATTGTGGCCTGGTTTATTTGTTCTGATAGTGGGTAATATTGTGGCCTGGTTTATTTGTTCTGATAGTGGGGAATATTGTGGCCTGGTTTATTTGGTCTGATAGTGGGGAATATTGTGGCCTGGTTTATTTGTTCTGATAGTGGGTAATATTGTGGTCTGGTTTATTTGTTCTGATAGTGGGTAATATTGTGGCCTGGTTTATTTGTTCTGATAGTGGGGAATACTGTGGCCTGGTTTATTTGGTCTGATAGTGGGGAATATTGTGGCCTGGTTTATTTGGTCTGATAGTGGGGAATATTGTGGCCTGGTTTATTTGTTCTGATAGTGGGTAATATTGTGGCCTGGTTTATTTGTTCTGATAGTGGGTAATATTGTGGCCTGGTTTATTTGTTCTGATAGTGGGGAATACTGTGGCCTGGTTTATTTGTTCTGATAGTGGGTAATATTGTGGCCTGGTTTATTTGTTCTGATAGTGGGTAATATTGTGGCCTGGTTTATTTGGTCTGATAGTTGGTAATATTGTGGTCTGGTTTATTTGTTCTGATAGTGGGTAATATTGTGGCCTGGTTTATTTGGTCTGATAGTGGGGAATATTGTGGCCTGGTTTATTTGGTCTGATAGTTGGTAATATTGTGGTCTGGTTTATTTGTTCTGATAGTGGGTAATATTGTGGCCTGGTTTATTTGTTCTGATAGTGGGTAATATTGTGGCCTGGTTTATTTGGTCTGATAGTGGGTAATATTGTGGTCTGGTTTATTTGTTCTGATAGTGGGTAATACTGTGGTCTGGTTTATTTGGTCTGATAGTGGGGAATATTGTGGCCTGGTTTATTTGTTCTGATAGTGGGTAATATTGTGGCCTGGTTTATTTGTTCTGATAGTGGGTAATATTGTGGCCTGGTTTATTTGTTCTGATAGTGGGTAATATTGTGGCCTGGTTTATTTGTTCTGATAGTGGGTAATATTGTGGCCTGGTTTATTTGTTCTGATAGTGGGTAATATTGTGGCCTGGTTTATTTGGTCTGATAGTGGGTAATATTGTGGTCTGGTTTATTTGTTCTGATAGTGGGTAATATTGTGGTCTGGTTTATTTGGTCTGATAGTGGGTAATATTGTGGCCTGGTTTATTTGTTCTGATAGTGGGGAATATTGTGGCCTGGTTTATTTGTTCTGATAGTGGGTAATATTGTGGTCTGGTTTATTTGTGCTGATAGTGGGGAATATTGTGGCCTGGTTTATTTGTTCTGATAGTGGGGAATACTGTGGTCTGGTTGATTTGTTCTGATAGTGGGGAATATTGTGGCCTGGTTTATTTGGTCTGATAGTGGGGAATATTGTGGTCTGGTTTATTTGTGCTGATAGTGAGGAATATTGTGGTCTGGTTTATTTGTTCTGATAGTGGGTAATATTGTGGCCTGGTTTATTTGTTCTGATAGTGGGTAATATTGTGGCCTGGTTTATTTGTTCTGATAGTGGGTAATATTGTGGCCTGGTTTATTTGGTCTGATAGTGGGTAATATTGTGGTCTGGTTTATTTGTTCTAATAGTGGGTAATACTGTGGTCTGGTTTATTTGTTCTGATAGTGGGGAATATTGTGGCCTGGTTTATTTGTTCTGATAGTGGGTAATATTGTGGTCTGGTTTATTTGTGCTGATAGTGGGGAATATTGTGGCCTGGTTTATTTGTTCTGATAGTGGGGAATACTGTGGTCTGGTTTATTTGTTCTGATAGTGGGGAATATTGTGGCCTGGTTTATTTGGTCTGATAGTGGGGAATATTGTGGTCTGGTTTATTTGTGCTGATAGTGAGGAATATTGTGGTCTGGTTTATTTGTTCTGATAGTGGGTAATATTGTGGTCTGGTTTATTTGTTCTGATAGTGGGTAATATTGTGGTCTGGTTTATTTGTTCTGATAGTGGGTAATATTGTGGTCTGGTTTATTTGGTCTGATAGTGGGGAATATTGTGGCCTGGTTTATTTGTTCTGATAGTGGGGAATATTGTGGCCTGGTTTGTTTGGTCTGATAGTGGGTAATATTGTGGCCTGGTTTATTTGTTCTGATAGTGGGGAATATTGTGGCCTGGTTTATTTGTGCTGATAGTGGGGAATATTGTGGCCTGGTTTATTTGTTCTGATAGTGGGTAATATTGTGGTCTGGTTTATTTGTTCTGATAGTGGGGAATATTGTGGCCTGGTTTATTTGTTCTGATAGTGGGGAATACTGTGGTCTGGTTTATTTGTTCTGATAGTGGGGAATATTGTGGCCTGGTTTATTTGTTCTGATGGTGGGGAATATTGTGGCCTGGTTTATTTGTTCTGATAGTGGGGAATACTGTGGCCTGGTTTATTTGTTCTGATAGTGGGTAATATTGTGGCCTGGTTTATTTGTTCTGATAGTGGGGAATATTGTGGCCTGGTTTATTTGGTCTGATAGTGGGGAATATTGTGGCCTGGTTTATTTGTTCTGATAGTGGGTAATATTGTGGCCTGGTTTATTTGTTCTGATAGTGGGGAATATTGTGGCCTGGTTTATTTGGTCTGATAGTGGGGAATATTGTGGCCTGGTTTATTTGGTCTGATAGTGGGGAATATTGTGGCCTGGTTTATTTGTTCTGATAGTGGGTAATACTGTGGCCTGGTTTATTTGTTCTGATAGTGGGTAATATTGTGGCCTGGTTTATTTGGTCTGATAGTGGGTAATATTGTGGCCTGGTTTATTTGGTCTGATAGTGGGTAATATTGTGGCCTGGTTTATTTGTTCTGATAGTGGGTAATATTGTGGTCTGGTTTATTTGTTCTGATAGTGGGGAATACTGTGGCCTGGTTTATTTGTTCTGATAGTGGGTAATATTGTGGCCTGGTTTATTTGGTCTGATAGTGGGTAATATTGTGGCCTGGTTTATTTGTTCTGATAGTGGGGAATATTGTGGCCTGGTTTATTTGGTCTGATAGTGGGGAATATTGTGGCCTGGTTTATTTGTTCTGATAGTGGGTAATATTGTGGCCTGGTTTATTTGGTCTGATAGTGGGTAATATTGTGGCCTGGTTTATTTGGTCTGATAGTGGGTAATATTGTGGCCTGGTTTATTTGGTCTGATAGTGGGGAATATTGTGGCCTGGTTTATTTGTTCTGATAGTGGGTAATATTGTGGCCTGGTTTATTTGGTCTGATAGTGGGTAATATTGTGGCCTGGTTTATTTGGTCTGATAGTGGGGAATATTGTGGCCTGGTTTATTTGTTCTGATAGTGGGTAATATTGTGGCCTGGTTTATTTGGTCTGATAGTGGGGAATATTGTGGCCTGGTTTATTTGTTCTGATAGTGGGTAATATTGTGGCCTGGTTTATTTGGTCTGATAGTGGGTAATATTGTGGCCTGGTTTATTTGGTCTGATAGTGGGTAATATTGTGGCCTGGTTTATTTGGTCTGATAGTGGGGAATATTGTGGCCTGGTTTATTTGTTCTGATAGTGGGTAATATTGTGGCCTGGTTTATTTGGTCTGATAGTGGGTAATATTGTGGCCTGGTTTATTTGTTCTGATAGTGGGTAATATTGTGGCCTGGTTTATTTGTTCTGATAGTGGGTAATACTGTGGCCTGGTTTATTTGTTCTGATAGTGGGGAATATTGTGGCCTGGTTTATTTGTTCTGATAGTGGGTAATATTGTGGCCTGGTTTATTTGGTCTGATAGTGGGTAATATTGTGGCCTGGTTTATTTGTTCTGATAGTGGGGAATATTGTGGCCTGGTTTATTTGATCTGATAGTGGGGAATATTGTGGCCTGGTTTATTTGTTCTGATAGTGGGGAATATTGTGGCCTGGTTTATTTGTTCTGATAGTGGGTAATATTGTGGCCTGGTTTATTTGGTCTGATAGTGGGGAATATTGTGGTCTGGTTTATTTGTTCTGATAGTGGGGAATATTGTGGTCTGGTTTATTTGTTCTGATAGTGGGTAATATTGTGGCCTGGTTTATTTGTTCTGATAGTGGGTAATATTGTGGCCTGGTTTATTTGTTCTGATAGTGGGGAATATTGTGGCCTGGTTTATTTGTTCTGATAGTGGGGAATATTGTGGCCTGGTTTATTTGGTCTGATAGTGGGGAATATTGTGGCCTGGTTTATTTGTTCTGATAGTGGGGAATATTGTGGCCTGGTTTATTTGTTCTGATAGTGGGTAATATTGTGGCCTGGTTTATTTGTTCTGACAGTGGGGAATATTGTGGCCTGGTTTATTTGTTCTGATAGTGGGTAATATTGTGGCCTGGTTTATTTGTTCTGACAGTGGGGAATATTGTGGCCTGGTTTATTTGGTCTGATAGTGGGTAATACTGTGGCCTGGTTTATTTGTTCTGATAGTGGGTAATATTGTGGCCTGGTTTATTTGGTCTGATAGTGGGGAATATTGTGGCCTGGTTTATTTGTTCTGATAGTGGGTAATATTGTGGCCTGGTTTATTTGGTCTGATAGTGGGTAATATTGTGGCCTGGTTTATTTGTTCTGATAGTGGGGAATATTGTGGCCTGGTTTATTTGGTCTGATAGTGGGGAATATTGTGGCCTGGTTTATTTGTTCTGATAGTGGGGAATATTGTGGTCTGGTTTATTTGGTCTGATCGTGGGTAATATTGTGGCCTGGTTTATTTGGTCTGATAGTGGGTAATATTGTGGTCTGGTTTATTTGGTCTGATAGTGGGTAATATTGTGGTCTGGTTTATTTGTTCTGATAGTGGGGAATATTGTGGCCTGGTTTATTTGTTCTGATAGTGGGTAATATTGTGGCCTGGTTTATTTGTTCTGATAGTGGGTAATATTGTGGCCTGGTTTATTTGGTCTGATAGTGGGTAATATTGTGGCCTGGTTTATTTGTTCTGATAGTGGGTAATATTGTGGCCTGGTTTATTTGTTCTGATAGTGGGTAATATTGTGGCCTGGTTTATTTGTTCTGATAGTGGGTAATACTGTGGCCTGGTTTATTAGGTCTGATAGTGGGTAATACTGTGGTCTGGTTTATTAGGTCTGATAGTGGGTAATACTGTGGTCTGGTTTATTAGGTCTGATAGTGGGTAATACTGTGGCCTGGTTTATTAGGTCTGATAGTGGGTAATACTGTGGTCTGGTTTATTAGGTCTGATAGTGGGTAATACTGTGGTCTGGTTTATTTGTTCTGATAGTGGGTAATATTGTGGCCTGGTTTATTTGTTCTGATAGTGGGGAATATTGTGGCCTGGTTTATTTGTTCTGATAGTGGGTAATATTGTGGCCTGGTTTATTTGTTCTGATAGTGGGTAATATTGTGGCCTGGTTTATTTGTTCTGATAGTGGGGAATATTGTGGCCTGGTTTATTTGTTCTGATAGTGGGGAATATTGTGGCCTGGTTTATTTGTTCTGATAGTGGGGAATATTGTGGCCTGGTTTATTTGTTCTGATAGTGGGGAATATTGTGGCCTGGTTTATTTGTTCTGATAGTGGGTAATACTGTGGCCTGGTTTATTTGGTCTGATAGTGGGTAATATTGTGGCCTGGTTTATTTGGTCTGATAGTGGGGAATATTGTGGCCTGGTTTATTTGGTCTGATAGTGGGGAATATTGTGGCCTGGTTTATTTGGTCTGATAGTGGGTAATATTGTGGCCTGGTTTATTTGGTCTGATAGTGGGTAATATTGTGGCCTGGTTTATTTGTTCTGATAGTGGGTAATATTGTGGCCTGGTTTATTTGGTCTGATAGTGGGTAATACTGTGGCCTGGTTTATTTGTTCTGATAGTGGGTAATATTGTGGCCTGGTTTATTTGTTCTGATAGTGGGTAATACTGTGGCCTGGTTTATTTGTTCTGATAGTGGGGAATATTGTGGCCTGGTTTATTTGTTCTGATAGTGGGGAATATTGTGGCCTGATTTATTTGTTCTGATAGTGGGTAATATCGTGGCCTGGTTTATTTGGTCTGATAGTGGGTAATATTGTGGCCTGGTTTATTTGGTCTGATAGTGGGTAATATTGTGGTCTGGTTTATTTGGTCTGATAGTGGGTAATACTGTGGCCTGGTTTATTTGTTCTGATAGTGGGTAATATTGTGGCCTGGTTTATTTGTTCTGATAGTGGGTAATACTGTGGCCTGGTTTATTTGTTCTGATAGTGGGGAATATTGTGGCCTGGTTTATTTGTTCTGATAGTGGGGAATATTGTGGCCTGATTTATTTGTTCTGATAGTGGGTAATATCGTGGCCTGGTTTATTTGGTCTGATAGTGGGTAATATTGTGGCCTGGTTTATTTGGTCTGATAGTGGGTAATATTGTGGTCTGGTTTATTTGGTCTGATAGTGGGTAATACTGTGGCCTGGTTTATTTGTTCTGATAGTGGGTAATATTGTGGCCTGGTTTATTTGTTCTGATAGTGGGTAATATTGTGGCCTGGTTTATTTGGTCTGATAGTGGGTAATATTGTGGCCTGGTTTATTTGTTCTGATAGTGGGTAATATTGTGGCCTGGTTTATTTGTTCTGATAGTGGGTAATATTGTGGCCTGGTTTATTTGTTCTGATAGTGGGTAATATTGTGGCCTGGTTTATTTGTTCTGATAGTGGGGAATATTGTGGCCTGGTTTATTTGGTCTGATAGTGGGTAATATTGTGGCCTGGTTTATTTGTTCTGATAGTGGGGAATATTGTGGCCTGGTTTATTTGTTCTGATAGTGGGTAATATTGTGGCATGGTTTATTTGTTCTGATAGTGGGTAATATTGTGGCCTGGTTTATTTGTTCTGATAGTGGGGAATATTGTGGCCTGGTTTATTTGGTCTGATACTGGGTAATATTGTGGCCTGGTTTATTTGTTCTGATAGTGGGTAATATTGTGGCCTGGTTTATTTGGTCTGATAGTGGGTAATATTGTGGCCTGGTTTATTTGTTCTGATAGTGGGGAATATTGTGGCCTGGTTTATTTGGTCTGATAGTGGGGAATATTGTGGCCTGGTTTATTTGTTCTGATAGTGGGTAATATTGTGGCCTGGTTTATTTGTTCTGATAGTGGGTAATATTGTGGCCTGGTTTATTTGTTCTGATAGTGGGGAATATTGTGGCCTGGTTTATTTGGTCTGATAGTGGGGAATATTGTGGCCTGGTTTATTTGTTCTGATAGTGGGGAATATTGTGGTCTGGTTTATTTGTTCTGATAGTGGGTAATATTGTGGTCTGGTTTATTTGTTCTGATAGTGGGTAATATTGTGGCCTGGTTTATTTGTTCTGATAGTGGGTAATACTGTGGCCTGGTTTATTTGGTCTGATAGTGGGTAATATTGTGGCCTGGTTTATTTGGTCTGATAGTGGGTAATATTGTGGTCTGGTTTATTTGGTCTGATAGTGGGTAATACTGTGGCCTGGTTTATTTGTTCTGATAGTGGGTAATATTGTGGCCTGGTTTATTTGTTCTGATAGTGGGTAATATTGTGGCCTGGTTTATTTGGTCTGATAGTGGGTAATACTGTGGCCTGGTTTATTTGTTCTGATAGTGGGTAATATTGTGGCCTGGTTTATTTGTTCTGATAGTGGGGAATATTGTGGCCTGGTTTATTTGGTCTGATAGTGTGTAATATTGTGGCCTGGTTTATTTGTTCTGATAGTGGGGAATATTGTGGCCTGGTTTATTTGTTCTGATAGTGGGTAATATTGTGGCCTGGTTTATTTGTTCTGATAGTGGGTAATATTGTGGCCTGGTTTATTTGTTCTGATAGTGGGGAATATTGTGGCCTGGTTTATTTGGTCTGATACTGGGTAATATTGTGGCCTGGTTTATTTGTTCTGATAGTGGGTAATATTGTGGCCTGGTTTATTTGGTCTGATAGTGGGTAATATTGTGGCCTGGTTTATTTGTTCTGATAGTGGGGAATATTGTGGCCTGGTTTATTTGGTCTGATAGTGGGGAATATTGTGGCCTGGTTTATTTGTTCTGATAGTGGGTAATATTGTGGCCTGGTTTATTTGTTCTGATAGTGGGTAATATTGTGGCCTGGTTTATTTGTTCTGATAGTGGGGAATATTGTGGCCTGGTTTATTTGGTCTGATAGTGGGGAATATTGTGGCCTGGTTTATTTGTTCTGATAGTGGGTAATATTGTGGCCTGGTTTATTTGTTCTGATAGTGGGGAATATTGTGGCCTGGTTTATTTGTTCTGATAGTGGGGAATATTGTGGTCTGGTTTATTTGTTCTGATAGTGGGTAATATTGTGGTCTGGTTTATTTGTTCTGATAGTGGGTAATATTGTGGCCTGGTTTATTTGTTCTGATAGTGGGTAATATTGTGGCCTGGTTTATTTGTTCTGATAGTGGGGAATATTGTGGCCTGGTTTATTTGTTCTGATAGTGGGGAATATTGTGGCCTGGTTTATTTGGTCTGATAGTGGGGAATATTGTGGCCTGGTTTATTTGTTCTGATAGTGGGTAATATTGTGGCCTGGTTTATTTGTTCTGATAGTGGGTAATACTGTGGCCTGGTTTATTTGGTATGATAGTGGGTAATATTGTGGCCTGGTTTATTTGTTCTGATAGTGGGTAATATTGTGGCCTGGTTCATTTGGTCTGATAGTGGGTAATATTGTGGCCTGGTTTATTTGGTCTGATAGTGGGGAATACTGTGGTCTGGTTTATTTGTTCTGATAGTGGGGAATATTGTGGCCTGGTTTATTTGTTCTGATAGTGGGTAATATTGTGGCCTGGTTTATTTGTTCTGATAGTGGGTAATATTGTGGCCTGGTTTATTTGTTCTGATAGTGGGTAATATTGTGGCCTGGTTTATTTGTTCTGATAGTGGGTAATATTGTGGCCTGGTTTATTTGTTCTGATAGTGGGTAATATTGTGGTCTGGTTTATTTGTTCTGATAGTGGGTAATATTGTGGCCTGGTTTATTTGTTCTGATAGTGGGTAATATTGTGGCCTGGTTTATTTGTTCTGATAGTGGGTAATATTGTGGTCTGGTTTATTTGTTCTGATAGTGGGGAATATTGTGGCCTGGTTTATTTGTTCTGATAGTGGGTAATATTGTGGCCTGGTTTATTTGGTCTGATAGTGGGTAATATTGTGGCCTGGTTTATTTGGTCTGATAGTGGGTAATATTGTGGTCTGGTTTATTTGTTCTGATAGTGGGGAATATTGTGGCCTGGTTTATTTGTTCTGATAGTGGGTAATATTGTGGCCTGGTTTATTTGGTCTGATAGTGGGTAATATTGTGGCCTGGTTTATTTGTTCTGATAGTGGGTAATATTGTGGCCTGGTTTATTTGGTCTGATAGTGGGGAATATTGTGGCCTGGTTTATTTGGTCTGATAGTGGGGAATACTGTGGTCTGGTTTATTTGTTCTGATAGTGGGTAATATTGTGGTCTGGTTTATTTGTTCTGATAGTGGGGAATATTGTGGCCTGGTTTATTTGTTCTGATAGTGGGGAATATGTGGCCTGGTTTATTTGGTCTGATAGTGGGGAATACTGTGGTCTGGTTTATTTGTTCTGATAGTGGGTAATATTGTGGCCTGGTTTATTTGTTCTGATAGTGGGTAATATTGTGGCCTGGTTTATTTGTTCTGATAGTGGGTAATATTGTGGTCTGGTTTATTTGGTCTGATAGTGGGTAATATTGTGGCCTGGTTTATTTGTTCTGATAGTGGGGAATATTGTGGCCTGGTTTATTTGTTCTGATAGTGGGGAATATTGTGGTCTGGTTTATTTGTTCTGATAGTGGGTAATACTGTGGTCTGGTTTATTTGTTCTGATAGTGGGTAATATTGTGGCCTGGTTTATTTGTTCTGATAGTGGGTAATATTGTGGCCTGGTTTATTTGGTCTGATAGTGGGGAATATTGTGGCCTGGTTTATTTGTTCTGATAGTGGGGAATATTGTGGCCTGGTTTATTTGGTCTGATAGTGGGGAATACTGTGGCCTGGTTTATTTGGTCTGATAGTGGGTAATACTGTGGTCTGGTTTATTTGTTCTGATAGTGGGTAATATTGTGGCCTGGTTTATTTGTTCTGATAGTGGGGAATATTGTGGCCTGGTTTATTTGGTCTGATAGTGGGGAATATTGTGGCCTGGTTTATTTGTTCTGATAGTGGGGAATATTGTGGCCTGGTTTATTTGGTCTGATAGTGGGGAATACTGTGGCCTGGTTTATTTGGTCTGATAGTGGGTAATACTGTGGCCTGGTTTATTTGGTCTGATAGTGGGTAATATTGTGGCCTGGTTTATTTGTTCTGATAGTGGGTAATATTGTGGCCTGGTTTATTTGTTCTGATAGTGGGTAATATTGTGGCCTGGTTTATTTGTTCTGATAGTGGGTAATATTGTGGCCTGGTTTATTTGTTCTGATAGTGGGTAATATTGTGGCCTGGTTTATTTGTTCTGATAGTGGGGAATATTGTGGCCTGGTTTATTTGTTCTGATAGTGGGTAATACTGTGGCCTGGTTTATTTGTTCTGATAGTGGGGAATATTGTGGTCTGGTTTATTTGTTCTGATAGTGGGTAATACTGTGGCCTGGTTTATTTGGTCTGATAGTGGGGAATATTGTGGTCTGGTTTATTTGTTCTGATAGTGGGTAATACTGTGGCCTGGTTTATTTGGTCTGATAGTGGGGAATATTGTGGTCTGGTTTATTTGTTCTGATAGTGGGGAATATTGTGGCCTGGTTTATTTGGTCTGATAGTGGGGAATATTGTGGCCTGGTTTATTTGTTCTGATAGTGGGTAATACTGTGGCCTGGTTTATTTGTTCTGATAGTGGGTAATATTGTGGCCTGGTTTATTTGTTCTGATAGTGGGTAATACTGTGGTCTGGTTTATTTGTTCTGATAGTGGGTAATATTGTGGCCTGGTTTATTTGGTCTGATAGTGGGTAATATTGTGGTCTGGTTTATTTGTTCTGATAGTGGGGAATATTGTGGCCTGGTTTATTTGGTCTGACAGTGGGGAATATTGTGGCCTGGTTTATTTGGTCTGATAGTGGGTAATATTGTGGTCTGGTTTATTTGTTCTGATAGTGGGGAATATTGTGGCCTGGTTTATTTGGTCTGACAGTGGGGAATATTGTGGCCTGGTTTATTTGGTCTGATAGTGGGTAATATTGTGGCCTGGTTTATTTGTTCTGATAGTGGGGAATATTGTGGCCTGGTTTATTTGTTCTGATAGTGGGTAATATTGTGGTCTGGTTTATTTGGTCTGATAGTGGGTAATATTGTGGCCTGGTTTATTTGTTCTGATAGTGGGTAATATTGTGGTCTGGTTTATTTGGTCTGATAGTGGGTAATATTGTGGCCTGGTTTATTTGTTCTGATAGTGGGGAATATTGTGGCCTGGTTTATTTGTTCTGATAGTGGGGAATATTGTGGTCTGGTTTATTTGTTCTGATAGTGGGTAATACTGTGGTCTGGTTTATTTGTTCTGATAGTGGGTAATATTGTGGCCTGGTTTATTTGTTCTGATAGTGGGTAATATTGTGGCCTGGTTTATTTGGTCTGATAGTGGGGAATATTGTGGCCTGGTTTATTTGTTCTGATAGTGGGGAATATTGTGGCCTGGTTTATTTGGTCTGATAGTGGGGAATACTGTGGCCTGGTTTATTTGGTCTGATAGTGGGTAATACTGTGGTCTGGTTTATTTGTTCTGATAGTGGGTAATATTGTGGCCTGGTTTATTTGTTCTGATAGTGGGGAATATTGTGGCCTGGTTTATTTGGTCTGATAGTGGGGAATATTGTGGCCTGGTTTATTTGTTCTGATAGTGGGGAATATTGTGGCCTGGTTTATTTGGTCTGATAGTGGGGAATACTGTGGCCTGGTTTATTTGGTCTGATAGTGGGTAATACTGTGGCCTGGTTTATTTGGTCTGATAGTGGGTAATATTGTGGCCTGGTTTATTTGTTCTGATAGTGGGTAATATTGTGGCCTGGTTTATTTGTTCTGATAGTGGGTAATATTGTGGCCTGGTTTATTTGTTCTGATAGTGGGTAATATTGTGGCCTGGTTTATTTGTTCTGATAGTGGGTAATATTGTGGCCTGGTTTATTTGTTCTGATAGTGGGGAATATTGTGGCCTGGTTTATTTGTTCTGATAGTGGGTAATACTGTGGCCTGGTTTATTTGTTCTGATAGTGGGGAATATTGTGGTCTGGTTTATTTGTTCTGATAGTGGGTAATACTGTGGCCTGGTTTATTTGGTCTGATAGTGGGGAATATTGTGGTCTGGTTTATTTGTTCTGATAGTGGGTAATACTGTGGCCTGGTTTATTTGGTCTGATAGTGGGGAATATTGTGGTCTGGTTTATTTGTTCTGATAGTGGGGAATATTGTGGCCTGGTTTATTTGGTCTGATAGTGGGGAATATTGTGGCCTGGTTTATTTGTTCTGATAGTGGGTAATACTGTGGCCTGGTTTATTTGTTCTGATAGTGGGTAATATTGTGGCCTGGTTTATTTGTTCTGATAGTGGGTAATACTGTGGTCTGGTTTATTTGTTCTGATAGTGGGTAATATTGTGGCCTGGTTTATTTGGTCTGATAGTGGGTAATATTGTGGTCTGGTTTATTTGTTCTGATAGTGGGGAATATTGTGGCCTGGTTTATTTGGTCTGACAGTGGGGAATATTGTGGCCTGGTTTATTTGGTCTGATAGTGGGTA
The DNA here is from genome assembly GCF_035084215.1 of Heptranchias perlo. Classification (NCBI taxonomy): domain Eukaryota; kingdom Metazoa; phylum Chordata; class Chondrichthyes; order Hexanchiformes; family Hexanchidae; genus Heptranchias; species Heptranchias perlo. Next base: position 135,044,457 of record NC_090327.1, on the reverse strand, counting down.
ATATTGTGGCCTGGTTTATTTGTTCTGATAGTGGGGAATATTGTGGCCTGGTTTATTTGTTCTGATAGTGGGTAATATTGTGGTCTGGTTTATTTGGTCTGATAGTGGGTAATATTGTGGTCTGGTTTATTTGGTCTGATAGTGGGGAATATTGTGGCCTGGTTTATTTGTTCTGATAGTGGGGAATATTGTGGCCTGGTTTATTTGGTCTGATAGTGGGGAATATTGTGGCCTGGTTTATTTGGTCTGATAGTGGGTAATATTGTGGCCTGGTTTATTTGTTCTGATAGTGGGGAATATTGTGGCCTGGTTTATTTGTTCTGATAGTGGGGAATATTGTGGCCTGGTTTATTTGTTCTGATAGTGGGTAATATTGTGGCCTGGTTTATTTGTTCTGATAGTGGGGAATATTGTGGCCTGGTTTATTTGTTCTGATAGTGGGTAATATTGTGGCCTGGTTTATTTGGTCTGATAGTGGGTAATATTGTGGCCTGGTTTATTTGGTCTGATAGTGGGTAATATTGTGGTCTGGTTTATTTGTTCTGATAGTGGGGAATATTGTGGCCTGGTTTATTTGTTCTGATAGTGGGTAATATTGTGGCCTGGTTTATTTGTTCTGATAGTGGGGAATATTGTGGCCTGGTTTATTTGTTCTGATAGTGGGTAATATTGTGGCCTGGTTTATTTGTTCTGATAGTGGGTAATATTGTGGCCTGGTTTATTTGGTCGGATAGTGGGTAATATTGTGGCCTGGTTTATTTGTTCTGATAGTGGGGAATATTGTGGCCTGGTTTATTTGGTCTGATAGTGGGGAATATTGTGGTCTGGTTTATTTGGTCTGATAGTGGGGAATATTGTGGTCTGGTTTATTTGGTCTGATAGTGGGGAATATTGTGGTCTGGTTTATTTGGTCTGATAGTGGGGAATATTGTGGCCTGGTTTATTTGGTCTGATAGTGGGGAATATTGTGGCCTGGTTTATTTGGTCTGATAGTGGGGAATATTGTGGTCTGGTTTATTTGGTCTGATAGTGGGGAATATTGTGGCCTGGTTTATTTGGTCTGATAGTGGGGAATATTGTGGCCTGGTTTATTTGGTCTGATAGTGGGTAATATTGTGGCCTGGTTTATTTGTTCTGATAGTGGGGAATATTGTGGCCTGGTTTATTTGTTCTGATAGTGGGGAATATTGTGGCCTGGTTTATTTGTTCTGATAGTGGGTAATATTGTGGCCTGGTTTATTTGTTCTGATAGTGGGTAATATTGTGGCCTGGTTTATTTGTTCTGATAGTGGGGAATATTGTGGCCTGGTTTATTTGTTCTGATAGTGGGTAATATTGTGGTCTGGTTTATTTGGTCTGATAGTGGGGAATATTGTGGCCTGGTTTATTTGTTCTGATAGTGGGTAATATTGTGGCCTGGTTTATTTGTTCTGATAGTGGGGAATATTGTGGCCTGGTTTATTTGTTCTGATAGTGGGTAATACTGTGGCCTGGTTTATTTGTTCTGATAGTGGGTAATATTGTGGCCTGGTTTATTTGGTCTGATAGTGGGTAATATTGTGGCCTGGTTTATTTGTTCTGATAGTGGGGAATATTGTGGCCTGGTTTATTTGGTCTGATAGTGGGTAATATTGTGGCCTGGTTTATTTGTTCTGATAGTGGGTAATATTGTGGCCTGGTTTATTTGTTCTGATAGTGGGTAATATTGTGGTCTGGTTTATTTGTTCTGATAGTGGGGAATATTGTGGCCTGGTTTATTTGGTCTGATAGTGGGTAATATTGTGGCCTGGTTTATTTGTTCTGATAGTGGGGAATATTGTGGCCTGGTTTATTTGGTCTGATAGTGGGTAATATTGTGGTCTGGTTTATTTGGTCTGATAGTGGGGAATATTGTGGCCTGGTTTATTTGTTCTGATAGTGGGGAATACTGTGGCCTGGTTTATTTGTTCTGATAGTGGGTAATATTGTGGCCTGGTTTATTTGTTCTGATAGTGGGTAATATTGTGGCCTGGTTTATTTGTTCTGATAGTGGGTAATATTGTGGCCTGGTTTATTTGTTCTGATAGTGGGTAATATTGTGGCCTGGTTTATTTGTTCTGATAGTGGGTAATATTGTGGTCTGGTTTATTTGGTCTGATAGTGGGGAATATTGTGGCCTGGTTTATTTGGTCTGATAGTGGGTAATATTGTGGCCTGGTTTATTTGTTCTGATAGTGGGGAATACTGTGGCCTCGTTTATTTGTTCTGATAGTGGCGAATACTGTGGCCTGGTTTATTTGTTCTGATAGTGGGTAATATTGTGGCCTGGTTTATTTGTTCTGATAGTGGGTAATATTGTGGCCTGGTTTATTTGTTCTGATAGTGGGTAATATTGTGGCCTGGTTTATTTGTTCTGATAGTGGGTAATATTGTGGTCTGGTTTATTTGTTCTGATAGTGGGTAATATTGTGGCCTGGTTTATTTGGTCTGATAGTGGGTAATATTGTGGCCTGGTTTATTTGGTCTGATAGTGGGTAATATTGTGGCCTGGTTTATTTGTTCTGATAGTGGGGAATACTGTGGCCTGGTTTATTTGGTCTGATAGTGGGGAATATTGTGGTCTGGTTTATTTGGTCTGATAGTGGGTAATATTGTGGCCTGGTTTATTTGTTCTGATAGTGGGTAATATTGTGGCCTGGTTTATTTGGTCTGATAGTGGGTAATATTGTTGCCTGGTTTATTTGGTCTGATAGTGGGTAATATTGTGGCCTGGTTTATTTGTTCTGATAGTGGGTAATATTGTGGCCTGGTTTATTTGGTCTGATAGTGGGTAATATTGTGGTCTGGTTTATTTGTTCTGATAGTGGGTAATATTGTGGCCTGGTTTATTTGGTCTGATAGTGGGTAATATTGTGGCCTGGTTTATTTGTTCTGATAGTGGGTAATATTGTGGCCTGGTTTATTTGTTCTGATAGTGGGGAATATTGTGGCCTGGTTTATTTGGTCTGATAGTGGGTAATATTGTGGTCTGGTTTATTTGTTCTGATAGTGGGGAATATTGTGGCCTGGTTTATTTGGTCTGATAGTGGGTAATATTGTGGCCTGGTTTATTTGTTCTGATAGTGGGGAATATTGTGGCCTGGTTTATTTGTTCTGATAGTGGGGAATATTGTGGCCTGGTTTATTTGGTCTGATAGTGGGTAATATTGTGGCCTGGTTTATTTGTTCTGATAGTGGGTAATATTGTGGCCTGGTTTATTTGTTCTGATAGTGGGGAATATTGTGGCCTGGTTTATTTGGTCTGATAGTGGGTAATATTGTGGCCTGGTTTATTTGTTCTGATAGTGGGTAATATTGTGGCCTGGTTTATTTGTTCTGATAGTGGGGAATATTGTGGCCTGGTTTATTTGTTCTGATAGTGGGGAATATTGTGGCCTGGTTTATTTGTTCTGATAGTGGGTAATATTGTGGTCTGGTTTATTTGGTCTGATAGTGGGTAATATTGTGGCCTGGTTTATTTGTTCTGATAGTGGGTAATACTGTGGCCTGGTTTATTTGTTCTGATAGTGGGTAATATTGTGGCCTGGTTTATTTGTTCTGATAGTGGGTAATATTGTGGCCTGGTTTATTTGTTCTGATAGTGGGGAATATTGTGGCCTGGTTTATTTGTTCTGATAGTGGGGAATATTGTGGCCTGGTTTATTTGTTCTGATAGTGGGTAATATTGTGGTCTGGTTTATTTGTTCTGATAGTGGGGAATATTGTGGCCTGGTTTATTTGTTCTGATAGTGGGGAATATTGTGGCCTGGTTTATTTGTTCTGATAGTGGGTAATATTGTGGTCTGGTTTATTTGTTCTGATAGTGGGGAATATTGTGGCCTGGTTTATTTGTTCTGATAGTGGGGAATATTGTGGCCTGGTTTATTTGGTCTGATAGTGGGTAATATTGTGGCCTGGTTTATTTGTTCTGATAGTGGGGAATATTGTGGCCTGGTTTATTTGTTCTGATAGTGGGTAATATTGTGGCCTGGTTTATTTGTTCTGATAGTGGGTAATATTGTGGCCTGGTTTATTTGGTCTGATAGTGGGGAATATTGTGGCCTGGTTTATTTGTTCTGATAGTGGGGAATATTGTGGCCTGGTTTATTTGTTCTGATAGTGGGGAATATTGTGGTCTGGTTTATTTGTTCTGATAGTGGGGAATATTGTGGCCTGGTTTATTTGTTCTGATAGTGGGGAATATTGTGGCCTGGTTTATTTGGTCTGATAGTGGGTAATATTGTGGCCTGGTTTATTTGTTCTGATAGTGGGGAATATTGTGGCCTGGTTTATTTGTTCTGATAGTGGGTAATATTGTGGCCTGGTTTATTTGTTCTGATAGTGGGTAATATTGTGGCCTGGTTTATTTGGTCTGATAGTGGGGAATATTGTGGCCTGGTTTATTTGTTCTGATAGTGGGTAATATTGTGGCCTGGTTTATTTGGTCTGATAGTGGGTAATATTGTGGCCTGGTTTATTTGGTCTGATAGTGGGTAATACTGTGGTCTGGTTTATTTGGTCTGATAGTGGGGAATATTGTGGCCTGGTTTATTTGTTCTGATAGTGGGTAATATTGTGGCCTGGTTTATTTGGTCTGATAGTGGGTAATATTGTGGCCTGGTTTATTTGGTCTGATAGTGGGGAATATTGTGGCCTGGTTTATTTGTTCTGATAGTGGGGAATATTGTGGCCTGGTTTATTTGTTCTGATAGTGGGTAATATTGTGGTCTGGTTTATTTGGTCTGATAGTGGGGAATATTGTGGCCTGGTTTATTTGGTCTGATAGTGGGTAATATTGTGGCCTGGTTTATTTGGTCTGATAGTGGGTAATATTGTGGCCTGGTTTATTTGTTCTGATAGTGGGTAATATTGTGGCCTGGTTTATTTGGTCTGATAGTGGGTAATACTGTGGTCTGGTTTATTTGGTCTGATAGTGGGGAATATTGTGGCCTGGTTTATTTGTTCTGATAGTGGGTAATATTGTGGCCTGGTTTATTTGGTCTGATAGTGGGTAATATTGTGGCCTGGTTTATTTGGTCTGATAGTGGGGAATATTGTGGCCTGGTTTATTTGTTCTGATAGTGGGTAATATTGTGGCCTGGTTTATTTGTTCTGATAGTGGGTAATATTGTGGTCTGGTTTATTTGGTCTGATAGTGGGGAATATTGTGGCCTGGTTTATTTGGTCTGATAGTGGGTAATATTGTGGCCTGGTTTATTTGGTCTGATAGTGGGTAATATTGTGGCCTGGTTTATTTGTTCTGATAGTGGGTAATATTGTGGCCTGGTTTATTTGTTCTGATAGTGGGTAATATTGTGGCCTGGTTTATTTGTTCTGATAGTGGGTAATACTGTGGCCTGGTTTATTTGTTCTGATAGTGGGTAATATTGTGGCCTGGTTTATTTGTTCTGATAGTGGGTAATATTGTGGCCTGGTTTATTTGGTCTGATAGTGGGTAATATTGTGGCCTGGTTTATTTGTTCTGATAGTGGGTAATATTGTGGCCTGGTTTATTTGGTCTGATAGTGGGTAATATTGTGGCCTGGTTTATTTGGTCTGATAGTGGGTAATATTGTGGCCTGGTTTATTTGTTCTGATAGTGGGTAATATTGTGGCCTGGTTTATTTGGTCTGATAGTGGGGAATATTGTGGCCTGGTTTATTTGGTCTGATAGTGGGTAATATTGTGGCCTGGTTTATTTGGTCTGATAGTGGGTAATACTGTGGTCTGGTTTATTTGGTCTGATAGTGGGGAATATTGTGGCCTGGTTTATTTGGTCTGATAGTGGGTAATATTGTGGCCTGGTTTATTTGGTCTGATAGTGGGTAATATTGTGGCCTGGTTTATTTGTTCTGATAGTGGGGAATATTGTGGCCTGGTTTATTTGGTCTGATAGTGGGTAATATTGTGGCCTGGTTTATTTGGTCTGATAGTGGGTAATATTGTGGCCTGGTTTATTTGTTCTGATAGTGGGGAATATTGTGGCCTGGTTTATTTGTTCTGATAGTGGGTAATATTGTGGTCTGGTTTATTTGGTCTGATAGTGGGGAATATTGTGGCCTGGTTTATTTGTTCTGATAGTGGGTAATATTGTGGCCTGGTTTATTTGGTCTGATAGTGGGTAATATTGTGGCCTGGTTTATTTGTTCTGATAGTGGGTAATATTGTGGTCTGGTTTATTTGGTCTGATAGTGGGGAATATTGTGGCCTGGTTTATTTGGTCTGATAGTGGGTAATATTGTGGCCTGGTTTATTTGTTCTGATAGTGGGTAATATTGTGGCCTGGTTTATTTGTTCTGATAGTGGGTAATATTGTGGCCTGGTTTATTTGGTCTGATAGTGGGTAATATTGTGGCCTGGTTTATTTGGTCTGATAGTGGGTAATATTGTGGCCTGGTTTATTTGTTCTGATAGTGGGTAATATTGTGGCCTGGTTTATTTGTTCTGATAGTGGGTAATATTGTGGCCTGGTTTATTTGTTCTGATAGTGGGTAATACTGTGGCCTGGTTTATTTGTTCTGATAGTGGGTAATATTGTGGCCTGGTTTATTTGTTCTGATAGTGGGTAATATTGTGGCCTGGTTTATTTGGTCTGATAGTGGGTAATATTGTGGCCTGGTTTATTTGTTCTGATAGTGGGTAATATTGTGGCCTGGTTTATTTGGTCTGATAGTGGGTAATATTGTGGCCTGTTTATTTGGTCTGATAGTGGGTAATATTGTGGCCTGGTTTATTTGTTCTGATAGTGGGTAATATTGTGGCCTGGTTTATTTGGTCTGATAGTGGGTAATATTGTGGCCTGGTTTATTTGGTCTGATAGTGGGTAATATTGTGGCCTGGTTTATTTGGTCTGATAGTGGGTAATATTGTGGCCTGGTTTATTTGGTCTGATAGTGGGTAATACTGTGGCCTGGTTTATTTGGTCTGATAGTGGGTAATATTGTGGCCTGGTTTATTTGGTCTGATAGTGGGTAATATTGTGGCCTGGTTTATTTGGTCTGATAGTGGGTAATATTGTGGCCTGGTTTATTTGGTCTGATAGTGGGTAATACTGTGGCCTGGTTTATTTGTCTGATAGTGGGTAATATTGTGGCCTGGTTTATTTGGTCTGATAGTGGGTAATATTGTGGCCTGGTTTATTTGTTCTGATAGTGGGTAATATTGTGGCCTGGTTTATTTGTTCTGATAGTGGGTAATATTGTGGTCTGGTTTATTTGTTCTGATAGTGGGTAATATTGTGGTCTATATTTGTTCTGATAGTGGGGAATATTGTGGCCTGGTTTATTTGTTCTGATAGTGGGTAATATTGTGGCCTGGTTTATTTGGTCTGATAGTGGGTAATACTGTGGCCTGGTTTATTTGTTCTGATAGTGGGAATATTGTGGCCTGGTTATTTGTTCTGATAGTGGGTAATATTGTGGCCTGGTTTATTTGGTCTGATAGTGGGTAATACTGTGGCCTGGTTTATTTGTTTCTGATAGTGGGTAATATTGTGGCCTGGTTTATTTGTTCTGATAGTGGGTAATATTGTGGTCTGGTTTATTTGTTCTGATAGTGGGGAATATTGTGGCCTGGTTTATTTGTTCTGATAGTGGGGTAATATTGTGGCCTGGTTTATTTGTTCTGATAGTGGGTAATACTGTGGCCTGGTTTATTTGTTCTGATAGTGGGGAATATTGTGGCCTGGTTTATTTGTTCTGATAGTGGGTAATATTGTGGCCTGGTTTATTTGGTCTGATAGTGGGTAATACTGTGGCCTGGTTTATTTGTTCTGATAGTGGGTAATATTGTGGCCTGGTTTATTTGTTCTGATAGTGGGTAATATTGTGGCCTGGTTTATTTGTCTGATAGTGGGTAATATTGTGGCCTGGTTTATTTGTTCTGATAGTGGGTAATATTGTGGCCTGGTTTATTTGGTCTGATAGTGGGGAATATTGTGGTCTGGTTTATTTGTTCTGATAGTGGGGAATATTGTGGCCTGGTTTATTGTTCTGATAGTGGGTAATATTGTGGCCTGGTTATTTGGTCTGATAGTGGGTAATACTGTGGCCTGGTTTATTTGGTCTGATAGTGGGTAATATTGTGGCCTGGTTTATTTGGTCTGATAGTGGGTAATATTGTGGCCTGGTTTATTTGTTCTGATAGTGGGTAATATTGTGGTCTGGTTTATTTGGTCTGATAGTGGGTAATATTGTGGCCTGGTTTATTTGTTCTGATAGTGGGTAATATTGTGGCCTGGTTTATTTGGTCTGATAGTGGGTAATATTGTGGCCTGGTTTATTTGGTCTGATAGTGGGGAATATTGTGGCCTGGTTTATTTGTTCTGATAGTGGGGAATATTGTGGCCTGGTTTATTTGTTCTGATAGTGGGGAATACTGTGGCCTGGTTTATTTGTTCTGATAGTGGGTAATATTGTGGCCTGGTTTATTTGGTCTGATAGTGGGGAATATTGTGGCCTGGTTTATTTGTTCTGATAGTGGGTAATACTGTGGCCTGGTTTATTTGGTCTGATAGTGGTAATATTGTGGCCTGGTTTATTTGTTCTGATAGTGGGTAATATTGTGGCCTGGTTTATTTGTTCTGATAGTGGGTAATACTGTGGCCTGGTTTATTTGGTCTGATAGTGGGTAATATTGTGGCCTGGTTTATTTGGTCTGATAGTGGGGAATATTGTGGCCTGGTTTATTTGTTCTGATAGTGGGGAATATTGTGGCCTGGTTTATTTGGTCTGATAGTGGGGAATATTGTGGCCTGGTTTATTTGTTCTGATAGTGGGTAATACTGTGGCCTGGTTTATTTGGTCTGATAGTGGGTAATATTGTGGCCTGGTTTATTTGTTCTGATAGTGGGGAATATTGTGGCCTGGTTTATTTGGTCTGATAGTGGGTAATACTGTGGCCTGGTTTATTTGTTCTGATAGTGGGTAATATTGTGGCCTGGTTTATTTGTTCTGATAGTGGGTAATACTGTGGCCTGGTTTATTTGTTCTGATAGTGGGTAATATTGTGGCCTGGTTTATTTGTTCTGATAGTGGGTAATACTGTGGCCTGGTTTATTTGTTCTGATAGTGGGTAATATTGTGGCCTGGTTTATTTGTTCTGATAGTGGGTAATACTGTGGCCTGGTTTATTTGGTCTGATAGTGGGTAATATTGTGGCCTGGTTTATTTGGTCTGATAGTGGGGAATATTGTGGCCTGGTTTATTTGTTCTGATAGTGGGTAATACTGTGGCCTGGTTTATTTGTTCTGATAGTGGGGTAATATTGTGGCCTGGTTTATTTGTTCTGATAGTGGGTAATATTGTGGCCTGGTTTATTTGTTCTGATAGTGGGTAATATTGTGGTCTGGTTTATTTGTTCTGATAGTGGGGAATATTGTGGCCTGGTTTATTTGGTCTGATAGTGGGTAATATTGTGGCCTGGTTTATTTGTTCTGATAGTGGTTAATATTGTGGTCTGGTTTATTTGTTCTGATAGTGGGGAATATTGTGGCCTGGTTTATTTGTTCTGATAGTGGGGAATATTGTGGCCTGGTTTATTTGTTCTGATAGTGGGTAATATTGTGGTCTGGTTTATTTGTTCTGATAGTGGGGAATATTGTGGTCTGGTTTATTTGTTCTGATAGTGGGTAATATTGTGGCCTGGTTTATTTGTTCTGATAGTGGGTAATATTGTGGTCTGGTTTATTTGTTCTGATAGTGGGGAATATTGTGGCCTGGTTTATTTGGTCTGATAGTGGGTAATATTGTGGCCTGGTTTATTTGTTCTGATAGTGGTTAATATTGTGGTCTGGTTTATTTGTTCTGATAGTGGGGAATATTGTGGCCTGGTTTATTTGTTCTGATAGTGGGGAATATTGTGGCCTGGTTTATTTGTTCTGATAGTGGGTAATATTGTGGCCTGGTTTATTTGTTCTGATAGTGGGTAATATTGTGGTCTGGTTTATTTGTTCTGATAGTGGGGAATATTGTGGCCTGGTTTATTTGTTCTGATAGTGGGGAATATTGTGGCCTGGTTTATTTGTTCTGATAGTGGGTAATATTGTGGCCTGGTTTATTTGTTCTGATAGTGGGTAATACTGTGGCCTGGTTTATTTGTTCTGATAGTGGGTAATATTGTGGCCTGGTTTATTTGGTCTGATAGTGGGGAATACTGTGGCCTGGTTTATTTGTTCTGATAGTGGGGAATATTGTGGCCTGGTTTATTTGTTCTGATAGTGGGTAATACTGTGGCCTGGTTTATTTGTTCTGATAGTGGGTAATATTGTGGTCTGGTTTATTTGTTCTGATAGTGGGTAATATTGTGGCCTGGTTTATTTGTTCTGATAGTGGGTAATACTGTGGCCTGGTTTATTTGTTCTGATAGTGGGTAATATTGTGGTCTGGTTTATTTGTTCTGATAGTGGGTAATATTGTGGTCTGGTTTATTTGTTCTGATAGTGGGTAATACTGTGGCCTGGTTTATTTGTTCTGATAGTGGGTAATATTGTGGTCTGGTTTATTTGTTCTGATAGTGGGTAATATTGTGGCCTGGTTTATTTGTTCTGATAGTGGGTAATATTGTGGCCTGGTTTATTTGGTCTGATAGTGGGTAATATTGTGGCCTGGTTTATTTGTTCTGATAGTGGGGAATATTGTGGCCTGGTTTATTTGTTCTGATAGTGGGTAATATTGTGGTCTGGTTTATTTGTTCTGATAGTGGGGAATATTGTGGCCTGGTTTATTTGTTCTGATAGTGGGGAATATTGTGGCCTGGTTTATTTGGTCTGATAGTGGGGAATATTGTGGCCTGGTTTATTTGTTCTGATAGTGGGGAATATTGTGGCCTGGTTTATTTGTTCTGATAGTGGGTAATATTGTGGTCTGGTTTATTTGTTCTGATAGTGGGTAATATTGTGGCCTGGTTTATTTGGTCTGATAGTGGGGAATATTGTGGCCTGGTTTATTTGGTCTGATAGTGGGGAATATTGTGGCCTGGTTTATTTGTTCTGATAGTGGGGAATATTGTGGCCTGGTTTATTTGGTCTGATAGTGGGTAATATTGTGGCCTGGTTTATTTGTTCTGATAGTGGGGAATATTGTGGCCTGGTTTATTTGGTCTGATAGTGGGTAATATTGTGGCCTGGTTTATTTGTTCTGATAGTGGGGAATATTGTGGCCTGGTTTATTTGGTCTGATAGTGGGTAATATTGTGGCCTGGTTTATTTGTTCTGATAGTGGGGAATATTGTGGCCTGGTTTATTTGGTCTGATAGTGGGTAATATTGTGGCCTGGTTTATTTGTTCTGATAGTGGGGAATATTGTGGCCTGGTTTATTTGTTCTGATAGTGGGGAATATTGTGGCCTGGTTTATTTGGTCTGATAGTGGGTAATATTGTGGCCTGGTTTATTTGTTCTGATAGTGGGGAATATTGTGGCCTGGTTTATTTGTTCTGATAGTGGGGAATATTGTGGCCTGGTTTATTTGTTCTGATAGTGGGTAATATTGTGTCCTGGTTTATTTGTTCTGATAGTGGGGAATATTGTGGCCTGGTTTATTTGGTCTGATAGTGGGTAATATTGTGGCCTGGTTTATTTGTTCTGATAGTGGGGAATATTGTGGCCTGGTTTATTTGTTCTGATAGTGGGGAATATTGTGGCCTGGTTTATTTGGTCTGATAGTGGGGAATACTGTGGCCTGGTTTATTTGTTCTGATAGTGGGGAATATTGTGGCCTGGTTTATTTGTTCTGATAGTGGGTAATACTGTGGCCTGGTTTATTTGTTCTGATAGTGGGTAATATTGTGGCCTGGTTTATTTGGTCTGATAGTGGGTAATATTGTGGCCTGGTTTATTTGTTCTGATAGTGGGGAATATTGTGGCCTGGTTTATTTGGTCTGATAGTGGGTAATATTGTGGCCTGGTTTATTTGTTCTGATAGTGGGTAATATTGTGGCCTGGTTTATTTGTTCTGATAGTGGGGAATATTGTGGCCTGGTTTATTTGTTCTGATAGTGGGGAATATTGTGGCCTGGTTTATTTGTTCTGATAGTGGGGAATATTGTGGCCTGGTTTATTTGGTCTGATAGTGGGTAATATTGTGGCCTGGTTTATTTGTTCTGATAGTGGGTAATATTGTGGCCTGGTTTATTTGTTCTGATAGTGGGTAATATTGTGGTCTGGTTTATTTGTTCTGATAGTGGGTAATATTGTGGCCTGGTTTATTTGGTCTGATAGTGGGGAATATTGTGGCCTGGTTTATTTGGTCTGATAGTGGGGAATATTGTGGCCTGGTTTATTTGTTCTGATAGTGGGTAATATTGTGGCCTGGTTTATTTGGTCTGATAGTGGGTAATATTGTGGCCTGGTTTATTTGTTCTGATAGTGGGGAATATTGTGGCCTGGTTTATTTGGTCTGATAGTGGGTAATATTGTGGCCTGGTTTATTTGTTCTGATAGTGGGGAATATTGTGGCCTGGTTTATTTGTTCTGATAGTGGGGAATATTGTGGCCTGGTTTATTTGGTCTGATAGTGGGGAATACTGTGGCCTGGTTTATTTGTTCTGATAGTGGGGAATATTGTGGCCTGGTTTATTTGTTCTGATAGTGGGTAATACTGTGGCCTGGTTTATTTGTTCTGATAGTGGGTAATATTGTGGCCTGGTTTATTTGGTCTGATAGTGGGTAATATTGTGGCCTGGTTTATTTGTTCTGATAGTGGGTAATATTGTGGCCTGGTTTATTTGGTCTGATAGTGGGTAATATTGTGGCCTGGTTTATTTGTTCTGATAGTGGGGAATATTGTGGCCTGGTTTATTTGGTCTGATAGTGGGTAATATTGTGGCCTGGTTTATTTGTTCTGATAGTGGGTAATATTGTGGCCTGGTTTATTTGTTCTGATAGTGGGGAATATTGTGGCCTGGTTTATTTGTTCTGATAGTGGGGAATATTGTGGCCTGGTTTATTTGTTCTGATAGTGGGGAATATTGTGGCCTGGTTTATTTGGTCTGATAGTGGGTAATATTGTGGCCTGGTTTATTTGTTCTGATAGTGGGTAATATTGTGGCCTGGTTTATTTGTTCTGATAGTGGGTAATATTGTGGTCTGGTTTATTTGTTCTGATAGTGGGTAATATTGTGGCCTGGTTTATTTGGTCTGATAGTGGGGAATATTGTGGCCTGGTTTATTTGGTCTGATAGTGGGGAATATTGTGGCCTGGTTTATTTGTTCTGATAGTGGGTAATATTGTGGCCTGGTTTATTTGGTCTGATAGTGGGTAATATTGTGGCCTGGTTTATTTGTTCTGATAGTGGGGAATATTGTGGCCTGGTTTATTTGGTCTGATAGTGGGTAATATTGTGGCCTGGTTTATTTGTTCTGATAGTGGGGAATATTGTGGCCTGGTTTATTTGTTCTGATAGTGGGGAATATTGTGGCCTGGTTTATTTGGTCTGATAGTGGGGAATACTGTGGCCTGGTTTATTTGTTCTGATAGTGGGGAATATTGTGGCCTGGTTTATTTGTTCTGATAGTGGGTAATACTGTGGCCTGGTTTATTTGTTCTGATAGTGGGTAATATTGTGGCCTGGTTTATTTGGTCTGATAGTGGGTAATATTGTGGCCTGGTTTATTTGTTCTGATAGTGGGTAATATTGTGGCCTGGTTTATTTGGTCTGATAGTGGGTAATATTGTGGCCTGGTTTATTTGTTCTGATAGTGGGGAATATTGTGGCCTGGTTTATTTGTTCTGATAGTGGGGAATATTGTGGCCTGGTTTATTTGGTCTGATAGTGGGGAATATTGTGGCCTGGTTTATTTGTTCTGATAGTGGGTAATATTGTGGCCTGGTTTATTTGGTCTGATAGTGGGTAATATTGTGGCCTGGTTTATTTGGTCTGATAGTGGGTAATATTGTGGCCTGGTTTATTTGGTCTGATAGTGGGTAATATTGTGGCCTGGTTTATTTGTTCTGATAGTGGGTAATATTGTGGCCTGGTTTATTTGGTCTGATAGTGGGTAATATTGTGGCCTGGTTTATTTGTTCTGATAGTGGGTAATACTGTGGCCTGGTTTATTTGGTCTGATAGTGGGTAATATTGTGGCCTGGTTTATTTGTTCTGATAGTGGGTAATACTGTGGTCTGGTTTATTTGTTCTGATAGTGGGGAATATTGTGGCCTGGTTTATTTGTTCTGATGGTGGGTAATATTGTGGCCTGGTGTATTTGGTCTGATAGTGGGGAATATTGTGGCCTGGTTTATTTGTTCTGATAGTGGGGAATATTGTGGCCTGGTTTATTTGTTCTGATAGTGGGTAATATTGTGGCCTGGTTTATTTGTTCTGATAGTGGGTAATATTGTGGCCTGGTTTATTTGTTCTGATAGTGGGTAATATTGTGGCCTGGTTTATTTGTTCTGATAGTGGGGAATATTGTGGCCTGGTTTATTTGTTCTGATAGTGGGGAATATTGTGGCCTGGTTTATTTGTTCTGATAGTGGGTAATATTGTGGCCTGGTTTATTTGTTCTGATAGTGGGGAATATTGTGGCCTGGTTTATTTGTTCTGATAGTGGGTAATACTGTGGCCTGGTTTATTTGTTCTGATAGTGGGGAATATTGTGGCCTGGTTTATTTGTTCTGATAGTGGGTAATATTGTGGCCTGGTTTATTTGTTCTGATAGTGGGTAATATTGTGGCCTGGTTTATTTGGTCTGATAGTGGGTAATATTGTGGCCTGGTTTATTTGTTCTGATAGTGGGTAATATTGTGGCCCGGTTTATTTGTTCTGATAGTGGGGGATATTGTGGCCTGGTGTATTTGTTCTGATAGTGGGTAATACTGTGGCCTGGTTTATTTGTTCTGATAGTGGGTAATATTGTGGCCTGGTTTATTTGTTCTGATAGTGGGTAATATTGTGGTCTGGTTTATTTGGTCTGATAGTGGGTAATATTGTGGCCTGGTTTATTTGGTCTGATAGTGGGGAATATTGTGGCCTGGTTTATTTGTTCTGATAGTGGGTAATATTGTGGCCTGGTTTATTTGTTCTGATAGTGGGTAATATTGTGGTCTGGTTTATTTGGTCTGATAGTGGGTAATATTGTGGTCTGGTTTATTTGTTCTGATAGTGGGGAATATTGTGGTCTGGTTTATTTGTTCTGATAGTGGGTAATATTGTGGTCTGGTTTATTTGGTCTGATAGTGGGTAATATTGTGGCCTGGTTTATTTGTTCTGATAGTGGGGAATATTGTGGTCTGGTTTATTTGTTCTGATAGTGGGTAATATTGTGGTCTGGTTTATTTGTTCTGATAGTGGGTAATATTGTGGCCTGGTTTATTTGTTCTGATAGTGGGGAATATTGTGGCCTGGTTTATTTGGTCTGATAGTGGGTAATATTGTGGCCTGGTTTATTTGGTCTGATAGTGGGTAATATTGTGGCCTGGTTTATTTGGTCTGATAGTGGGGAATATTGTGGCCTGGTTTATTTGTTCTGATAGTGGGTAATATTGTGGCCTGGTGTATTTGTTCTGATAGTGGGTAATATTGTGGTCTGGTTTATTTGGTCTGATAGTGGGTAATATTGTGGTCTGGTTTATTTGGTCTGATAGTGGGTAATATTGTGGCCTGGTTTATTTGGTCTGATAGTGGGGAATATTGTGGCCTGGTTTATTTGTTCTGATAGTGGGTAATATTGTGGTCTGGTTTATTTGTTCTGATAGTGGGGAATATTTTGGCCTGGTTTATTTGTTCTGATAGTGGGTAATATTGTGGCCTGGTTTATTTGGTCTGATAGTGGGTAATATTGTGGCCTGGTTTATTTGTTCTGATAGTGGGTAATATTGTGGCCTGGTTTATTTGGTCTGATAGTGGGGAATATTGTGGCCTGGTTTATTTGTTCTGATAGTGGGTAATATTGTGGCCTGGTTTATTTGTTCTGATAGTGGGGAATATTTTGGCCTGGTTTATTTGTTCTGATAGTGGGTAATATTGTGGCCTGGTTTATTTGGTCTGATAGTGGGTAATATTGTGGCCTGGTTTATTTGTTCTGATAGTGGGTAATATTGTGGCCTGGTTTATTTGGTCTGATAGTGGGTAATATTGTGGCCTGGTTTATTTGTTCTGATAGTGGGGGATATTGTGGCCTGGTGTATTTGTTCTGATAGTGGGTAATACTGTGGCCTGGTTTATTTGGTCTGATAGTGGGTAATATTGTGGCCTGGTTTATTTGGTCTGATAGTGGGTAATATTGTGGCCTGGTTTATTTGGTCTGATAGTGGGTAATACTGTGGCCTGGTTTATTTGTTCTGATAGTGGGTAATATTGTGGCCTGGTTTATTTGGTCTGATAGTGGGTAATATTGTGGCCTGGTTTATTTGGTCTGATAGTGGGTAATATTGTGGCCTGGTTTATTTGGTCTGATAGTGGGTAATATTGTGGTCTGGTTTATTTGGTCTGATAGTGGGTAATATTGTGGCCTGGTTTATTTGTTCTGATAGTGGGTAATATTGTGGTCTGGTTTATTTGGTCTGATAGTGGGGAATACTGTGGTCTGGTTTATTTGTTCTGATAGTGGGGAATATTGTGGCCTGGTTTATTTGGTCTGATAGTGGGGAATACTGTGGTCTGGTTTATTTGTTCTGATAGTGGGGAATATTGTGGCCTGGTTTATTTGGTCTGATAGTGGGTAATATTGTGGCCTGGTTTATTTGGTCTGATAGTGGGGAATATTGTGGCCTGGTTTATTTGTTCTGATAGTGGGGAATATTGTGGCCTGGTTTATTTGTTCTGATAGTGGGGAATATTGTGGCCTGGTTTATTTGGTCTGATAGTGGGTAATATTGTGGTCTGGTTTATTTGTTCTGATAGTGGGTAATATTGTGGCCTGGTTTATTTGGTCTGATAGTGGGGAATACTGTGGTCTGGTTTATTTGTTCTGATAGTGGGGAATATTGTGGCCTGGTTTATTTGGTCTGATAGTGGGGAATACTGTGGTCTGGTTTATTTGTTCTGATAGTGGGGAATATTGTGGCCTGGTTTATTTGTTCTGATAGTGGGTAATATTGTGGCCTGGTTTATTTGGTCTGATAGTGGGGAATATTGTGGCCTGGTTTATTTGTTCTGATAGTGGGGAATATTGTGGCCTGGTTTATTTGTTCTGATAGTGGGGAATATTGTGGCCTGGTTTATTTGGTCTGATAGTGGGTAATATTGTGGTCTGGTTTATTTGTTCTGATAGTGGGTAATATTGTGGCCTGGTTTATTTGGTCTGATAGTGGGGAACATTGTGGCCTGGTTTATTTGTTCTGATAGTGGGTAATATTGTGGCCTGGTTTATTTGTTCTGATAGTGGGGAATATTGTGGCCTGGTTTATTTGGTCTGATAGTGGGTAATATTGTGGCCTGGTTTATTTGTTCTGATAGTGGGGAATATTGTGGTCTGGTTTATTTGTTCTGATAGTGGGGAATATTGTGGCCTGGTTTATTTGTTCTGATAGTGGGTAATATTGTGGCCTGGTTTATTTGGTCTGATAGTGGGTAATATTGTGGCCTGGTTTATTTGTTCTGATAGTGGGGAATATTGTGGTCTGGTTTATTTGTTCTGATAGTGGGGAATATTGTGGTCTGGTTTATTTGTTCTGATAGTGGGGAATATTGTGGCCTGGTTTATTTGGTCTGATAGTGGGGAATATTGTGGCCTGGTTTATTTGTTCTGATAGTGGGTAATATTGTGGCCTGGTTTATTTGTTCTGATAGTGGGGAATATTGTGGCCTGGTTTATTTGTTCTGATAGTGGGTAATATTGTGGCCTGGTTTATTTGTTCTGATAGTGGGGAATATTGTGGCCTGGTTTATTTGGTCTGATAGTGGGTAATATTGTGGCCTGGTTTATTTGGTCTGATAGTGGGTAATATTGTGGCCTGGTTTATTTGTTCTGATAGTGGGTAATATTGTGGCCTGGTTTATTTGTTCTGATAGTGGGGAATATTGTGGCCTGGTTTATTTGTTCTGATAGTGGGTAATACTGTGGCCTGGTTTATTTGGTCTGATAGTGGGGAATATTGTGGCCTGGTTTATTTGTTCTGATAGTGGGGAATATTGTGGCCTGGTTTATTTGTTCTGATAGTGGGGAATATTGTGGCCTGGTTTATTTGGTCTGATAGTGGGTAATATTGTGGCCTGGTTTATTTGGTCTGATAGTGGGTAATATTGTGGCCTGGTTTATTTGTTCTGATAGTGGGTAATATTGTGGCCTGGTTTATTTGGTCTGATAGTGGGTAATATTGTGGCCTGGTTTATTTGGTCTGATAGTGGGTAATATTGTGGTCTGGTTTATTTGTTCTGATAGTGGGTAATATTGTGGCCTGGTTTATTTGGTCTGATAGTGGGGAATATTGTGGCCTGGTTTATTTGTTCTGATAGTGGGGAATATTGTGGCCTGGTTTATTTGTTCTGATAGTGGGGAATATTGTGGCCTGGTTTATTTGTTCTGATAGTGGGTAATATTGTGGCCTGGTTTATTTGGTCTGATAGTGGGGAATATTGTGGCCTGGTTTATTTGGTCTGATAGTGGGGAATATTGTGGCCTGGTTTATTTGGTCTGATAGTGGGTAATATTGTGGCCTGGTTTATTTGGTCTGATAGTGGGTAATATTGTGGCCTGGTTTATTTGGTCTGATAGTGGGTAATATTGTGGCCTGGTTTATTTGGTCTGATAGTGGGTAATATTGTGGCCTGGTTTATTTGTTCTGATAGTGGGGAATATTGTGGCCTGGTTTATTTGTTCTGATAGTGGGTAATACTGTGGCCTGGTTTATTTGTTCTGATAGTGGGGAATATTGTGGCCTGGTTTATTTGTTCTGATAGTGGGTAATACTGTGGCCTGGTTTATTTGGTCTGATAGTGGGTAATATTGTGGCCTGGTTTATTTGTTCTGATAGTGGGTAATACTGTGGTCTGGTTTATTTGTTCTGATAGTGGGGAATATTGTGGCCTGGTTTATTTGTTCTGATAGTGGGTAATATTGTGGCCTGGTTTATTTGTTCTGATAGTGGGTAATATTGTGGCCTGGTTTATTTGGTCTGATAGTGGGTAATACTGTGGCCTGGTTTATTTGTTCTGATAGTGGGGAATATTGTGGCCTGGTTTATTTGGTCTGATAGTGGGGAATATTGTGGCCTGGTTTATTTGTTCTGATAGTGGGTAATATTGTGGCCTGGTTTATTTGTTCTGATAGTGGGGAATATTGTGGCCTGGTTTATTTGTTCTGATAGTGGGGAATATTGTGGCCTGGTTTATTTGGTCTGATAGTGGGTAATATTGTGGCCTGGTTTATTTGGTCTGATAGTGGGTAATATTGTGGCCTGGTTTATTTGGTCTGATAGTGGGTAATATTGTGGCCTGGTTTATTTGTTCTGATAGTGGGTAATATTGTGGCCTGGTTTATTTGTTCTGATAGTGGGTAATACTGTGGTCTGGTTTATTTGGTCTGATAGTGGGTAATATTGTGGCCTGGTTTATTTGTTCTGATAGTGGGGAATATTGTGGCCTGGTTTATTTGGTCTGATAGTGGGTAATATTGTGGCCTGGTTTATTTGTTCTGATAGTGGGTAATATTGTGGCCTGGTTTATTTGTTCTGATAGTGGGTAATACTGTGGTCTGGTTTATTTGGTCTGATAGTGGGGAATATTGTGGCCTGGTTTATTTGGTCTGATAGTGGGGAATATTGTGGCCTGGTTTATTTGTTCTGATAGTGGGTAATATTGTGGCCTGGTTTATTTGTTCTGATAGTGGGTAATATTGTGGCCTGGTTTATTTGTTCTGATAGTGGGTAATACTGTGGTCTGGTTTATTTGGTCTGATAGTGGGGAATATTGTGGCCTGGTTTATTTGTTCTGATAGTGGGGAATATTGTGGCCTGGTTTATTTGTTCTGATAGTGGGGAATATTGTGGCCTGGTTTATTTGGTCTGATAGTGGGGAATATTGTGTCCTGGTTTATTTGTTCTGATAGTGGGTAATATTGTGGCCTGGTTTATTTGGTCTGATAGTGGGGAATATTGTGGCCTGGTTTATTTGTTCTGATAGTGGGTAATATTGTGGCCTGGTTTATTTGGTCTGATAGTGGGTAATACTGTGGCCTGGTTTATTTGTTCTGATAGTGGGGAATATTGTGGCCTGGTTTATTTGGTCTGATAGTGGGTAATACTGTGGCCTGGTTTATTTGGTCTGATAGTGGGTAATATTGTGGCCTGGTTTATTTGTTCTGATAGTGGGTAATATTGTGGCCTGGTTTATTTGGTCTGATAGTGGGTAATACTGTGGCCTGGTTTATTTGTTCTGATAGTGGGGAATATTGTGGCCTGGTTTATTTGTTCTGATAGTGGGTAATATTGTGGCCTGGTTTATTTGTTCTGATAGTGGGGAATATTGTGGCCTGGTTTATTTGTTCTGATAGTGGGTAATATTGTGGCCTGGTTTATTTGTTCTGATAGTGGGTAATATTGTGGCCTGGTTTATTTGTTCTGATAGTGGGGAATATTGTGGCCTGGTTTATTTGTTCTGATAGTGGGTAATACTGTGGCCTGGTTTATTTGTTCTGATAGTGGGGAATATTGTGGCCTGGTTTATTTGGTCTGATAGTGGGTAATATTGTGGCCTGGTTTATTTGTTCTGATAGTGGGGAATATTGTGGCCTGGTTTATTTGTTCTGATAGTGGGTAATATTGTGGCCTGGTTTATTTGTTCTGATAGTGGGTAATATTGTGGCCTGGTTTATTTGTTCTGATAGTGGGGAATATTGTGGCCTGGTTTATTTGTTCTGATAGTGGGTAATATTGTGGCCTGGTTTATTTGTTCTGATAGTGGGTAATATTGTGGCCTGGTTTATTTGGTCTGATAGTGGGTAATACTGTGGCCTGGTTTATTTGTTCTGATAGTGGGGAATATTGTGGCCTGGTTTATTTGGTCTGATAGTGGGGAATATTGTGGCCTGGTTTATTTGTTCTGATAGTGGGTAATATTGTGGCCTGGTTTATTTGTTCTGATAGTGGGGAATACTGTGGCCTGGTTTATTTGTTCTGATAGTGGGTAATATTGTGGCCTGGTTTATTTGTTCTGATAGTGGGTAATATTGTGGCCTGGTTTATTTGGTCTGATAGTGGGTAATATTGTGGCCTGGTTTATTTGTTCTGATAGTGGGTAATATTGTGGCCTGGTTTATTTGTTCTGATAGTGGGGAATATTGTGGCCTGGTTTATTTGTTCTGATAGTGGGGAATATTGTGGCCTGGTTTATTTGTTCTGATAGTGGGTAATATTGTGGCCTGGTTTATTTGGTCTGATAGTGGGTAATATTGTGGCCTGGTTTATTTGTTCTGATAGTGGGTAATATTGTGGCCTGGTTTATTTGGTCTGATAGTGGGTAATATTGTGGCCTGGTTTATTTGTTCTGATAGTGGGGAATATTGTGGCCTGGTTTATTTGTTCTGATAGTGGGTAATATTGTGGCCTGGTTTATTTGTTCTGATAGTGGGGAATATTGTGGCCTGGTTTATTTGTTCTGATAGTGGGGAATATTGTGGCCTGGTTTATTTGTTCTGATAGTGGGTAATATTGTGGCCTGGTTTATTTGGTCTGATAGTGGGGAATATTGTGGCCTGGTTTATTTGGTCTGATAGTGGGGAATATTGTGGCCTGGTTTATTTGGTCTGATAGTGGGGAATATTGTGGTCTGGTTTATTTGGTCTGATAGTGGGTAATATTGTGGCCTGGTTTATTTGTTCTGATAGTGGGTAATATTGTGGCCTGGTTTATTTGTTCTGATAGTGGGGAATATTGTGGCCTGGTTTATTTGTTCTGATAGTGGGGAATATTGTGGCCTGGTTTATTTGTTCTGATAGTGGGGAATATTGTGGCCTGGTTTATTTGTTCTGATAGTGGGGAATATTGTGGCCTGGTTTATTTGGTCTGATAGTGGGGAATATTGTGGCCTGGTTTATTTGGTCTGATAGTGGGGAATATTGTGGTCTGGTTTATTTGGTCTGATAGTGGGTAATATTGTGGCCTGGTTTATTTGTTCTGATAGTGGGTAATATTGTGGCCTGGTTTATTTGTTCTGATAGTGGGTAATACTGTGGCCTGGTTTATTTGTTCTGATAGTGGGTAATACTGTGGCCTGGTTTATTTGTACTGATAGTGGGTAATATTGTGGCCTGGTTTATTTGTTCTGATAGTGGGTAATATTGTGGCCTGGTTTATTTGGTCTGATAGTGGGGAATATTGTGGCCTGGTTTATTTGGTCTGATAGTGGGTAATATTGTGGCCTGGTTTATTTGTTCTGATAGTGGGTAATACTGTGGCCTGGTTTATTTGGTCTGATAGTGGGGAATATTGTGGCCTGGTTCATTTGGTCTGATAGTGGGTAATACTGTGGTCTGGTTTATTTGTTCTGATAGTGGGTAATACTGTGGCCTGGTTTATTTGTTCTGATAGTGGGGAATATTGTGGCCTGGTTTATTTGTTCTGATAGTGGGTAATATTGTGGCCTGGTTTATTTGTTCTGATAGTGGGTAATATTGTGGTCTGGTTTATTTGGTCTGATAGTGGGGAATACTGTGGCCTGGTTTATTTGTTCTGATAGTGGGTAATATTGTGGCCTGGTTTATTTGGTCTGATAGTGGGGGATATTGTGGCCTGGTTTATTTGTTCTGATAGTGGGTAATATTGTGGCCTGGTTTATTTGGTCTGATAGTGGGGGATATTGTGGCCTGGTTTATTTGTTCTGATAGTGGGGAATATTGTGGCCTGGTTTATTTGTTCTGATAGTGGGTAATATTGTGGCCTGGTTTATTTGGTCTGATAGTGGGTAATATTGTGGCCTGGTTTATTTGTTCTGATAGTGGGGAATATTGTGGCCTGGTTTATTTGTTCTGATAGTGGGGGATATTGTGGTCTGGTTTATTTGTTCTGATAGTGGGTAATATTTTGAACTGGTTTATTTGGTCTGATAGTGGGTAATACTGTGGCCTGGTTTATTTGTTCTGATAGTGGGGAATATTGTGGCCTGGTTTATTTGGTCTGATAGTGGGGAATATTGTGGTCTGGTTTATTTGTTCTGATAGTGGGTAATACTGTGGCCTGGTTTATTTGTTCTGATAGTGGGGAATATTGTGGCCTGGTTTATTTGGTCTGATAGTGGGGGATATTGTGGCCTGGTTTATTTGGTCTGATAGTGGGTAATACTGTGGCCTGGTTTATTTGTTCTGATAGTGGGGAATATTGTGGTCTGGTTTATTTGGTCTGATAGTGGGTAATATTGTGGCCTGGTTTATTTGTTCTGATAGTGGGTAATATTGTGGCCTGGTTTATTTGTTCTGATAGTGGGTAATATTGTGGTCTGGTTTATTTGTTCTGATAGTGGGTAATATTGTGGCCTGGTTTATTTGTTCTGATAGTGGGTAATACTGTGGCCTGGTTTATTTGTTCTGATAGTGGGGAATATTGTGGCCTGGTTTATTTGGTCTGATAGTGGGGAATACTGTGGCCTGGTTTATTTGTTCTGATAGTGGGTAATACTGTGGCCTGGTTTATTTGTTCTGATAGTGGGTAATACTGTGGCCTGGTTTATTTGGTCTGATAGTGGGTAATATTGTGGCCTGGTTTATTTGTTCTGATAGTGGGTAATACTGTGGTCTGGTTTATTTGTTCTGATAGTGGGGAATATTGTGGCCTGGTTTATTTGTTCTGATAGTGGGTAATATTGTGGCCTGGTTTATTTGTTCTGATAGTGGGTAATATTGTGGCCTGGTTTATTTGGTCTGATAGTGGGTAATACTGTGGCCTGGTTTATTTGTTCTGATAGTGGGGAATATTGTGGCCTGGTTTATTTGGTCTGATAGTGGGGAATATTGTGGCCTGGTTTATTTGTTCTGATAGTGGGTAATATTGTGGCCTGGTTTATTTGTTCTGATAGTGGGGAATATTGTGGCCTGGTTTATTTGTTCTGATAGTGGGGAATATTGTGGCCTGGTTTATTTGGTCTGATAGTGGGTAATATTGTGGCCTGGTTTATTTGTTCTGATAGTGGGTAATATTGTGGCCTGGTTTATTTGTTCTGATAGTGGGTAATACTGTGGTCTGGTTTATTTGGTCTGATAGTGGGGAATATTGTGGCCTGGTTTATTTGGTCTGATAGTGGGGAATATTGTGGCCTGGTTTATTTGTTCTGATAGTGGGTAATATTGTGGCCTGGTTTATTTGGTCTGATAGTGGGTAATACTGTGGCCTGGTTTATTTGTTCTGATAGTGGGGAATATTGTGGCCTGGTTTATTTGTTCTGATAGTGGGGAATATTGTGGCCTGGTTTATTTGGTCTGATAGTGGGGAATATTGTGTCCTGGTTTATTTGTTCTGATAGTGGGTAATATTGTGGCCTGGTTTATTTGGTCTGATAGTGGGGAATATTGTGGCCTGGTTTATTTGTTCTGATAGTGGGTAATATTGTGGCCTGGTTTATTTGGTCTGATAGTGGGTAATATTGTGGCCTGGTTTATTTGTTCTGATAGTGGGTAATATTGTGGCCTGGTTTATTTGGTCTGATAGTGGGTAATACTGTGGCCTGGTTTATTTGTTCTGATAGTGGGGAATATTGTGGCCTGGTTTATTTGTTCTGATAGTGGGTAATATTGTGGCCTGGTTTATTTGTTCTGATAGTGGGGAATATTGTGGCCTGGTTTATTTGTTCTGATAGTGGGTAATATTGTGGCCTGGTTTATTTGTTCTGATAGTGGGTAATATTGTGGCCTGGTTTATTTGGTCTGATAGTGGGTAATATTGTGGCCTGGTTTATTTGTTCTGATAGTGGGTAATATTGTGGCCTGGTTTATTTGTTCTGATAGTGGGTAATATTGTGGCCTGGTTTATTTGTTCTGATAGTGGGGAATATTGTGGCCTGGTTTATTTGTTCTGATAGTGGGTAATATTGTGGCCTGGTTTATTTGTTCTGATAGTGGGTAATATTGTGGCCTGGTTTATTTGGTCTGATAGTGGGTAATACTGTGGCCTGGTTTATTTGTTCTGATAGTGGGGAATATTGTGGCCTGGTTTATTTGGTCTGATAGTGGGGAATATTGTGGCCTGGTTTATTTGTTCTGATAGTGGGTAATATTGTGGCCTGGTTTATTTGTTCTGATAGTGGGGAATACTGTGGCCTGGTTTATTTGTTCTGATAGTGGGTAATATTGTGGCCTGGTTTATTTGTGCTGATAGTGAGGAATACTGTGGCCTGGTTTATTTGTTCTGATAGTGGGGAATATTGTGGCCTGGTTTATTTGGTCTGATAGTGGGTAATATTGTGGCCTGGTTTATTTGTTCTGATAGTGGGTAATACTGTGGCCTGGTTTATTTGTTCTGATAGTGGGGAATATTGTGGCCTGGTTTATTTGGTCTGATAGTGGGGAATATTGTGGCCTGGTTTATTTGTTCTGATAGTGGGTAATATTGTGGCCTGGTTTATTTGTTCTGATAGTGGGGAATACTGTGGCCTGGTTTATTTGTTCTGATAGTGGGTAATATTGTGGCCTGGTTTATTTGTTCTGATAGTGGGTAATATTGTGGCCTGGTTTATTTGGTCTGATAGTGGGTAATATTGTGGCCTGGTTTATTTGTTCTGATAGTGGGTAATATTGTGGCCTGGTTTATTTGTTCTGATAGTGGGGAATATTGTGGCCTGGTTTATTTGTTCTGATAGTGGGTAATATTGTGGCCTGGTTTATTTGTTCTGATAGTGGGTAATATTGTGGCCTGGTTTATTTGTTCTGATAGTGGGTAATATTGTGGCCTGGTTTATTTGTTCTGATAGTGGGTAATATTGTGGCCTGGTTTATTTGTTCTGATAGTGGGTAATATTGTGGCCTGGTTTATTTGTTCTGATAGTGGGGAATATTGTGGCCTGGTTTATTTGTTCTGATAGTGGGTAATATTGTGGCCTGGTTTATTTGGTCTGATAGTGGGTACTATTGTGGCCTGGTTTATTTGGTCTGATAGTGGGTAATATTGTGGTCTGGTTTATTTGTTCTGATAGTGGGGAATATTGTGGCCTGGTTTATTTGTTCTGATAGTGGGTAATATTGTGGCCTGGTTTATTTGTTCTGATAGTGGGTAATATTGTGGTCTGGTTTATTTGTTCTGATAGTGGGTAATACTGTGGCCTGGTTTATTTGGTCTGATAGTGGGTAATATTGTGGTCTGGTTTATTTGTTCTGATAGTGGGTAATATTGTGGCCTGGTTTATTTGTTCTGATAGTGGGGAATATTGTGGCCTGGTTTATTTGTTCTGATAGTGGGTAATATTGTGGCCTGGTTTATTTGTTCTGATAGTGGGGAATATTGTGGCCTGGTTTATTTGTTCTGATAGTGGGGAATATTGTGGCCTGGTTTATTTGGTCTGATAGTGGGTAATATTGTGGCCTGGTTTATTTGTTCTGATAGTGGGTAATATTGTGGCCTGGTTTATTTGTTCTGATAGTGGGTAATACTGTGGCCTGGTTTATTTGTACTGATAGTGGGTAATATTGTGGCCTGGTTTATTTGTTCTGATAGTGGGTAATATTGTGGCCTGGTTTATTTGGTCTGATAGTGGGGAATATTGTGGCCTGGTTTATTTGGTCTGATAGTGGGTAATATTGTGGCCTGGTTTATTTGTTCTGATAGTGGGTAATACTGTGGCCTGGTTTATTTGGTCTGATAGTGGGGAATATTGTGGCCTGGTTGATTTGGTCTGATAGTGGGTAATACTGTGGTCTGGTTTATTTGTTCTGATAGTGGGTAATACTGTGGCCTGGTTTATTTGTTCTGATAGTGGGGAATATTGTGGCCTGGTTTATTTGTTCTGATAGTGGGTAATATTGTGGCCTGGTTTATTTGTTCTGATAGTGGGTAATATTGTGGTCTGGTTTATTTGGTCTGATAGTGGGGAATACTGTGGCCTGGTTTATTTGTCCTGATAGTGGGTAATATTGTGGCCTGGTTTATTTGGTCTGATAGTGGGGGATATTGTGGCCTGGTTTATTTGTTCTGATAGTGGGTAATATTGTGGCCTGGTTTATTTGGTCTGATAGTGGGGGATATTGTGGCCTGGTTTATTTGTTCTGATAGTGGGGAATATTGTGGCCTGGTTTATTTGTTCTGATAGTGGGTAATATTGTGGCCTGATTTATTTGGTCTGATAGTGGGTAATATTGTGGCCTGGTTTATTTGTTCTGATAGTGGGGAATATTGTGGCCTGGTTTATTTGTTCTGATAGTGGGGGATATTGTGGTCTGGTTTATTTGTTCTGATAGTGGGTAATATTGTGAACTGGTTTATTTGGTCTGATATTGGGTAATACTGTGGCCTGGTTTATTTGTTCTGATAGTGGGGAATATTGTGGCCTGGTTTATTTGGTCTGATAGTGGGGAATATTGTGGTCTGGTTTATTTGTTCTGATAGTGGGTAATACTGTGGCCTGGTTTATTTGTTCTGATAGTGGGGAATATTGTGGCCTGGTTTATTTGGTCTGATAGTGGGGGATATTGTGGCCTGGTTTATTTGGTCTGATAGTGGGTAATACTGTGGCCTGGTTTATTTGTTCTGATAGTGGGGAATATTGTGGTCTGGTTTATTTGGTCTGATAGTGGGTAATATTGTGGCCTGGTTTATTTGTTCTGATAGTGGGTAATATTGTGGCCTGGTTTATTTGTTCTGATAGTGGGTAATATTGTGGTCTGGTTTATTTGTTCTGATAGTGGGTAATATTGTGGCCTGGTTTATTTGTTCTGATAGTGGGTAATACTGTGGCCTGGTTTATTTGTTCTGATAGTGGGGAATATTGTGGCCTGGTTTATTTGGTCTGATAGTGGGGAATACTGTGGCCTGGTTTATTTGTTCTGATAGTGGGTAATACTGTGGCCTGGTTTATTTGTTCTGATAGTGGGTAATATTGTGGCCTGGTTTATTTGTTCTGATAGTGGGTAATATTGTGGCCTGGTTTATTTGTTCTGATAGTGGGTAATATTGTGGCCTGGTTTATTTGTTCTGATAGTGGGTAATATTGTGGCCTGGTTTATTTGGTCTGATAGTGGGTAATACTGTGGCCTGGTTTATTTGGTCTGATAGTGGGTAATATTGTGGCCTGGTTTATTTGTTCTGATAGTGGGTAATATTGTGGCCTGGTTTATTTGGTCTGATAGTGGGTAATATTGTGGCCTGGTTTATTTGTTCTGATAGTGGGTAATACTGTGGCCTGGTTTATTTGTTCTGATAGTGGGTAATATTGTGGCCTGGTTTATTTGTTCTGATAGTGGGTAATACTGTGGCCTGGTTTATTTGTTCTGATAGTGGGTAATACTGTGGCCTGGTTTATTTGTTCTGATAGTGGGTAATACTGTGGCCTGGTTTATTTGTTCTGATAGTGGGTAATATTGTGGCCTGGTTTATTTGTTCTGATAGTGGGTAATATTGTGGCCTGGTTTATTTGTTCTGATAGTGGGTAATATTGTGGCCTGGTTTATTTGTTCTGATAGTGGGCAATATTGTGGCCTGGTTTATTTGTTCTGATAGTGGGGAATATTGTGGTCTGGTTTATTTGTTCTGATAGTGGGTAATATTGTGGCCTGGTTTATTTGTTCTGATAGTGGGTAATATTGTGGCCTGGTTTATTTGGTCTGATAGTGGGTAATATTGTGGCCTGGTTTATTTGTTCTGATAGTGGGTAATATTGTGGCCTGGTTTATTTGGTCTGATAGTGGGTAATATTGTGGCCTGGTTTATTTGTTCTGATAGTGGGTAATATTGTGGCCTGGTTTATTTGTTCTGATAGTGGGTAATATTGTGGCCTGGTTTATTTGGTCTGATAGTGGGTAATATTGTGGCCTGGTTTATTTGTTCTGATAGTGGGTAATATTGTGGCCTGGTTTATTTGGTCTGATAGTGGGGAATATTGTGGTCTGGTTTATTTGTTCTGATAGTGGGGAATATTGTGGCCTGGTTTATTTGTTCTGATAGTGGGTAATATTGTGGCCTGGTTTATTTGGTCTGATAGTGGGTAATATTGTGGTCTGGTTTATTTGTTCTGATAGTGGGTAATATTGTGGCCTGGTTTATTTGTTCTGATAGTGGGTAATATTGTGGCCTGGTTTATTTGGTCTGATAGTGGGTAATATTGTGGCCTGGTTTATTTGTTCTGATAGTGGGGAATACTGTGGCCTGGTTTATTTGTTCTGATAGTGGGGAATATTGTGGCCTGGTTTATTTGTTCTGATAGTGGGTAATACTGTGGCCTGGTTTATTTAGTCTGATAGTGGGGGATATTGTGGTCTTGTTTATTTGTTCTGATAGTGGGTAATATTGTGGCCTGGTTTATTTGGTCTGATAGTGGGTAATATTGTGGCCTGGTTTATTTGGTCTGATAGTGGGGAATATTGTGGCCTGGTTTATTTGTTCTGATAGTGGGGAATATTGTGGCCTGGTTTATTTGTTCTGATAGTGGGTAATATTGTGGCCTGGTTTATTTGTTCTGATAGTGGGTAATATTGTGGCCTGGTTTATTTGTTCTGATAGTGGGTAATACTGTGGCCTGGTTTATTTGGTCTGATAGTGGGGGATATTGTGGCCTGGTTTATTTGGTCTGATAGTGGGTAATATTGTGGCCTGGTTTATTTGGTCTGATAGTGGGTAATATTGTGGCCTGGTTTATTTGTTCTGATGGTGGGGAATATTGTGGCCTGGTTTATTTGGTCTGATAGTGGGTAATATTGTTGCCTGGTTTATTTGTTCTGATAGTGGGGAATATTGTGGCCTGGTTTATTTGTTCTGATAGTGGGTAATACTGTGGCCTGGTTTATTTGGTCTGATAGTGGGGGATATTGTGGCCTGGTTTATTTGTTCTGATAGTGGGTAATATTGTGGCCTGGTTTATTTGGTCTGATAGTGGGTAATATTGTTGCCTGGTTTATTTGTTCTGATAGTGGGGAATATTGTGGCCTGGTTTATTTGTTCTGATAGTGGGTAATACTGTGGCCTGGTTTATTTGGTCTGATAGTGGGGGATATTGTGGTCTGGTTTATTTGTTCTGATAGTGGGTAATACTGTGGCCTGGTTTATTTGGTCTGATAGTGGGGGATATTGTGGCCTGGTTTATTTGTTCTGATAGTGGATAATACTGTGGCCTGGTTTATTTGGTCTGATAGTGGGGAATATTGTGGCCTGGTTTATTTGTTCTGATAGTGGGTAATACTGTGGCCTGGTTTATTTGTTCTGATAGTGGGTAATATTGTGGCCTGGTTTATTTGTTCTGATAGTGGGGAATATTGTGGCCTGGTTTATTTGTTCTGATAGTGGGGAATATTGTGGCCTGGTTTATTTGTTCTGATAGTGGGTAATATTGTGGCCTGGTTTATTTGGTCTGATAGTGGGTAATATTGTGGCCTGGTTTATTTGTTCTGATAGTGGGGAATATTGTGGCCTGGTTTATTTGTTCTGATAGTGGGTAATACTGTGGCCTGGTTTATTTGGTCTGATAGTGGGTAATATTGTGGTCTGGTTTATTTGTTCTGATAGTGGGTAATATTGTGGTCTTGTTTATTTGTTCTGATAGTGGGTAATATTGTGGCCTGGTTTATTTGGTCTGATAGTGGGTAATATTGTGGCCTGGTTTATTTGGTCTGATAGTGGGGAATATTGTGGCCTGGTTTATTTGGTCTGATAGTGGGGAATATTGTGGCCTGGTTTATTTGGTCTGATAGTGGGTAATACTGTGGCCTGGTTTATTTGGTCTGATAGTGGGGAATATTGTGGCCTGGTTTATTTGGTCTGATAGTGGGTAATATTGTGGCCTGGTTTATTTGGTCTGATCGTGGGTAATACTGTGGCCTGGTTTATTTGGTCTGATAGTGGGTAATATTGTGGCCTGGTTTATTTGGTCTGATAGTGGGTAATACTGTGGCCTGGTTTATTTGTTCTGATAGTGGGTAATATTGTGGCCTGGTTTATTTGGTCTGATAGTGGGTAATATTGTGGTCTGGTTTATTTGGTCTGATAGTGGGTAATACTGTGGCCTGGTTTATTTGTTCTGATAGTGGGTAATATTGTGGCCTGGTTTATTTGGTCTGATAGTGGGTAATATTGTGGCCTGGTTTATTTGTTCTGATAGTGGGGAATACTGTGGCCTGGTTTATTTGGTCTGATAGTGGGGAATACTGTGGCCTGGTTTATTTGTTCTGATAGTGGGTAATATTGTGGCCTGGTTTATTTGGTCTGATAGTGGGGAATATTGTGGCCTGGTTTATTTGGTCTGATAGTGGGTAATATTGTGGCCTGGTTTATTTGTTCTGATAGTGGGGAATATTGTGGTCTGGTTTATTTGGTCTGATAGTGGGTAATATTGTGGCCTGGTTTATTTGTTCTGATAGTGGGGAATACTGTGGCCTGGTTTATTTGTTCTGATAGTGGGTAATATTGTGGCCTGGTTTATTTGGTCTGATAGTGGGGAATATTGTGGCCTGGTTTATTTGGTCTGATAGTGGGGAATATTGTGGCCT
This sequence comes from Heptranchias perlo, assembly GCF_035084215.1. NCBI lineage: Eukaryota > Metazoa > Chordata > Chondrichthyes > Hexanchiformes > Hexanchidae > Heptranchias > Heptranchias perlo. The sequence goes on along the minus strand of NC_090327.1, from coordinate 135,012,892 downwards.
GGTTTATTTGGTCTGATAGTGGGTAATACTGTGGCCTGGTTTATTTGGTCTGATAGTGGGTAATACTGTGGCCTGGTTTATTTGGTCTGATAGTGGGGAATATTGTGGTCTGGTTTATTTGGTCTGATAGTGGGGAATATTGTGGTCTGGTTTATTTGGTCTGATAGTGGGGAATATTGTGGCCTGGTTTATTTGTTCTGATAGTGGGGAATATTGTGGCCTGGTTTATTTGTTCTGATAGTGGGGAATATTGTGGTCTGGTTTATTTGTTCTGATAGTGGGTAATATTGTGGCCTGGTTTATTTGGTCTGATAGTGGGTAATACTGTGGCCTGGTTTATTTGTTCTGATAGTGGGTAATATTGTGGTCTGGTTTATTTGGTCTGATAGTGGGTAATATTGTGGCCTGGTTTATTTGTTCTGATAGTGGGGAATATTGTGGCCTGGTTTATTTGGTCTGATAGTGGGTAATATTGTGGTCTGGTTTATTTGGTCTGATAGTGGGTAATATTGTGGCCTGGTTTATTTGTTCTGATAGTGGGTAATATTGTGGCCTGGTTTATTTGTTCTGATAGTGGGTAATATTGTGGTCTGGTTTATTTGTTCTGATAGTGGGTAATACTGTGGCCTGGTTTATTTGTTCTGATAGTGGGTAATATTGTGGCCTGGTTTATTTGGTCTGATAGTGGGTAATACTGTGGCCTGGTTTATTTGTTCTGATAGTGGGTAATATTGTGGTCTGGTTTATTTGGTCTGATAGTGGGTAATATTGTGGCCTGGTTTATTTGTTCTGATAGTGGGTAATATTGTGGCCTGGTTTATTTGGTCTGATAGTGGGTAATATTGTGGCCTGGTTTATTTGTTCTGATAGTGGGTAATATTGTGGCCTGGTTTATTTGTTCTGATAGTGGGTAATATTGTGGCCTGGTTTATTTGGTCTGATAGTGGGTAATATTGTGGCCTGGTTTATTTGTTCTGATAGTGGGTAATATTGTGGCCTGGTTTATTTGGTCTGATAGTGGGTAATATTGTGGCCTGGTTTATTTGGTCTGATAGTGGGTAATACTGTGGCCTGGTTTATTTGTTCTGATAGTGGGTAATATTGTGGCCTGGTTTATTTGGTCTGATAGTGGGTAATATTGTGGTCTGGTTTATTTGTTCTGATAGTGGGTAATATTGTGGCCTGGTTTATTTGGTCTGATAGTGGGGAATATTGTGGTCTGGTTTATTTGGTCTGATAGTGGGTAATATTGTGGCCTGGTTTATTTGGTCTGATAGTGGGTAATACTGTGGTCTGGTTTATTTGGTCTGATAGTGGGTAATATTGTGGCCTGGTTTATTTGGTCTGATAGTGGGGAATATTGTGGTCTGGTTTATTTGGTCTGATAGTGGGTAATATTGTGGTCTGGTTTATTTGGTCTGATCGTGGGGAATATTGTGGCCTGGTTTATTTGTTCTGATAGTGGGTAATACTGTGGCCTGGTTTATTTGTTCTGATAGTGGGTAATACTGTGGCCTGGTTTATTTGTTCTGATAGTGGGTAATATTGTGGCCTGGTTTATTTGTTCTGATAGTGGGTAATATTGTGGCCTGGTTTATTTGTTCTGATAGTGGGGAATATTGTGGCCTGGTTTATTTGGTCTGATAGTGGGTAATACTGTGGCCTGGTTTATTTGGTCAGATAGTGGGGAATATTGTGGCCTGGTTTATTTGTTCTGATAGTGGGTAATATTGTGGCCTGGTTTATTTGTTCTGATAGTGGGTAATATTGTGGCCTGGTTTATTTGGTCTGATAGTGGGGAATATTGTGGCCTGGTTTATTTGTTCTGATAGTGGGTAATATTGTGGCCTGGTTTATTTGTTCTGATAGTGGGTAATATTGTGGCCTGGTTTATTTGTTCTGATAGTGGGGAATATTGTGGTCTGGTTTATTTGTTCTGATAGTGGGGAATACTGTGGCCTGGTTTATTTGGTCTGATAGTGGGTAATATTGTGGCCTGGTTTATTTGGTCTGATAGTGGGTACTATTGTGGCCTGGTTTATTTGGTCTGATAGTGGGTAATATTGTGGCCTGGTTTATTTGTTCTGATAGTGGGGAATATTGTGGCCTGGTTTATTTGTTCTGATAGTGGGGAATATTGTGGCCTGGTTTATTTGGTCTGATAGTGGGTAATATTGTGGCCTGGTTTATTTGTTCTGATAGTGGGTAATATTGTGGCCTGGTTTATTTGTTCTGATAGTGGGTAATACTGTGGCCTGGTTTATTTGTACTGATAGTGGGTAATATTGTGGCCTGGTTTATTTGTTCTGATAGTGGGTAATATTGTGGCCTGGTTTATTTGGTCTGATAGTGGGGAATATTGTGGCCTGGTTTATTTGGTCTGATAGTGGGTAATATTGTGGCCTGGTTTATTTGTTCTGATAGTGGGTAATACTGTGGCCTGGTTTATTTGGTCTGATAGTGGGGAATATTGTGGCCTGGTTGATTTGGTCTGATAGTGGGTAATACTGTGGTCTGGTTTATTTGTTCTGATAGTGGGTAATACTGTGGCCTGGTTTATTTGTTCTGATAGTGGGGAATATTGTGGCCTGGTTTATTTGTTCTGATAGTGGGTAATATTGTGGCCTGGTTTATTTGTTCTGATAGTGGGTAATATTGTGGTCTGGTTTATTTGGTCTGATAGTGGGGAATACTGTGGCCTGGTTTATTTGTCCTGATAGTGGGTAATATTGTGGCCTGGTTTATTTGTTCTGATAGTGGGGGATATTGTGGCCTGGTTTATTTGTTCTGATAGTGGGTAATATTGTGGCCTGGTTTATTTGGTCTGATAGTGGGGGATATTGTGGCCTGGTTTATTTGTTCTGATAGTGGGGAATATTGTGGCCTGGTTTATTTGTTCTGATAGTGGGTAATATTGTGGCCTGATTTATTTGGTCTGATAGTGGGTAATATTGTGGCCTGGTTTATTTGTTCTGATAGTGGGGAATATTGTGGCCTGGTTTATTTGTTCTGATAGTGGGGGATATTGTGGTCTGGTTTATTTGTTCTGATAGTGGGTAATATTGTGAACTGGTTTATTTGGTCTGATAGTGGGTAATACTGTGGCCTGGTTTATTTGTTCTGATAGTGGGGAATATTGTGGCCTGGTTTATTTGGTCTGATAGTGGGGAATATTGTGGTCTGGTTTATTTGTTCTGATAGTGGGTAATACTGTGGCCTGGTTTATTTGTTCTGATAGTGGGGAATATTGTGGCCTGGTTTATTTGGTCTGATAGTGGGGGATATTGTGGCCTGGTTTATTTGGTCTGATAGTGGGTAATACTGTGGCCTGGTTTATTTGTTCTGATAGTGGGGAATATTGTGGTCTGGTTTATTTGGTCTGATAGTGGGTAATATTGTGGCCTGGTTTATTTGTTCTGATAGTGGGTAATATTGTGGCCTGGTTTATTTGTTCTGATAGTGGGTAATATTGTGGTCTGGTTTATTTGTTCTGATAGTGGGTAATATTGTGGCCTGGTTTATTTGTTCTGATAGTGGGTAATACTGTGGCCTGGTTTATTTGTTCTGATAGTGGGGAATATTGTGGCCTGGTTTATTTGGTCTGATAGTGGGGAATACTGTGGCCTGGTTTATTTGTTCTGATAGTGGGTAATACTGTGGCCTGGTTTATTTGTTCTGATAGTGGGTAATATTGTGGCCTGGTTTATTTGTTCTGATAGTGGGTAATATTGTGGCCTGGTTTATTTGTTCTGATAGTGGGTAATATTGTGGCCTGGTTTATTTGTTCTGATAGTGGCTAATATTGTGGCCTGGTTTATTTGGTCTGATAGTGGGTAATACTGTGGCCTGGTTTATTTGGTCTGATAGTGGGTAATATTGTGGCCTGGTTTATTTGTTCTGATAGTGGGTAATATTGTGGCCTGGTTTATTTGGTCTGATAGTGGGTAATATTGTGGCCTGGTTTATTTGTTCTGATAGTGGGTAATACTGTGGCCTGGTTTATTTGTTCTGATAGTGGGTAATATTGTGGCCTGGTTTATTTGTTCTGATAGTGGGTAATACTGTGGCCTGGTTTATTTGTTCTGATAGTGGGTAATACTGTGGCCTGGTTTATTTGTTCTGATAGTGGGTAATACTGTGGCCTGGTTTATTTGTTCTGATAGTGGGTAATATTGTGGCCTGGTTTATTTGTTCTGATAGTGGGTAATATTGTGGCCTGGTTTATTTGTTCTGATAGTGGGTAATATTGTGGCCTGGTTTATTTGTTCTGATAGTGGGTAATATTGTGGCCTGGTTTATTTGTTCTGATAGTGGGGAATATTGTGGTCTGGTTTATTTGTTCTGATAGTGGGTAATATTGTGGCCTGGTTTATTTGTTCTGATAGTGGGTAATATTGTGGCCTGGTTTATTTGGTCTGATAGTGGGTAATATTGTGGCCTGGTTTATTTGTTCTGATAGTGGGTAATATTGTGGCCTGGTTTATTTGGTCTGATAGTGGGTAATATTGTGGCCTGGTTTATTTGTTCTGATAGTGGGTAATATTGTGGCCTGGTTTATTTGTTCTGATAGTGGGTAATATTGTGGCCTGGTTTATTTGGTCTGATAGTGGGTAATATTGTGGCCTGGTTTATTTGTTCTGATAGTGGGTAATATTGTGGCCTGGTTTATTTGGTCTGATAGTGGGGAATATTGTGGTCTGGTTTATTTGTTCTGATAGTGGGGAATATTGTGGCCTGGTTTATTTGTTCTGATAGTGGGTAATATTGTGGCCTGGTTTATTTGTTCTGATAGTGGGTAATATTGTGGCCTGGTTTATTTGTTCTGATAGTGGGGAATATTGTGGCCTGGTTTATTTGTTCTGATAGTGGGTAATATTGTGGCCTGGTTTATTTGTTCTGATAGTGGGTAATATTGTGGCCTGGTTTATTTGTTCTGATAGTGGGTAATATTGTGGCCTGGTTTATTTGGTCTGATAGTGGGTAATATTGTGGCCTGGTTTATTTGTTCTGATAGTGGGGAATACTGTGGCCTGGTTTATTTGTTCTGATAGTGGGGAATATTGTGGCCTGGTTTATTTGTTCTGATAGTGGGTAATACTGTGGCCTGGTTTATTTAGTCTGATAGTGGGGGATATTGTGGTCTTGTTTATTTGTTCTGATAGTGGGTAATATTGTGGCCTGGTTTATTTGGTCTGATAGTGGGTAATATTGTGGCCTGGTTTATTTGGTCTGATAGTGGGGAATATTGTGGCCTGGTTTATTTGTTCTGATAGTGGGGAATATTGTGGCCTGGTTTATTTGTTCTGATAGTGGGTAATATTGTGGCCTGGTTTATTTGTTCTGATAGTGGGTAATATTGTGGCCTGGTTTATTTGTTCTGATAGTGGGTAATACTGTGGCCTGGTTTATTTGGTCTGATAGTGGGGGATATTGTGGCCTGGTTTATTTGGTCTGATAGTGGGTAATATTGTGGCCTGGTTTATTTGGTCTGATAGTGGGTAATATTGTGGCCTGGTTTATTTGTTCTGATGGTGGGGAATATTGTGGCCTGGTTTATTTGGTCTGATAGTGGGTAATATTGTTGCCTGGTTTATTTGTTCTGATAGTGGGGAATATTGTGGCCTGGTTTATTTGTTCTGATAGTGGGTAATACTGTGGCCTGGTTTATTTGGTCTGATAGTGGGGGATATTGTGGCCTGGTTTATTTGTTCTGATAGTGGGTAATATTGTGGCCTGGTTTATTTGGTCTGATAGTGGGTAATATTGTTGCCTGGTTTATTTGTTCTGATAGTGGGGAATATTGTGGCCTGGTTTATTTGTTCTGATAGTGGGTAATATTGTGGCCTGGTTTATTTGTTCTGATAGTGGGTAATATTGTGGCCTGGTTTATTTGGTCTGATAGTGGGGGATATTGTGGTCTGGTTTATTTGTTCTGATAGTGGGTAATACTGTGGCCTGGTTTATTTGGTCTGATAGTGGGGGATATTGTGGCCTGGTTTATTTGTTCTGATAGTGGATAATACTGTGGCCTGGTTTATTTGGTCTGATAGTGGGGAATATTGTGGCCTGGTTTATTTGTTCTGATAGTGGGTAATACTGTGGCCTGGTTTATTTGTTCTGATAGTGGGTAATATTGTGGCCTGGTTTATTTGTTCTGATAGTGGGGAATATTGTGGCCTGGTTTATTTGTTCTGATAGTGGGGAATATTGTGGCCTGGTTTATTTGTTCTGATAGTGGGTAATATTGTGGCCTGGTTTATTTGGTCTGATAGTGGGTAATATTGTGGCCTGGTTTATTTGTTCTGATAGTGGGGAATATTGTGGCCTGGTTTATTTGTTCTGATAGTGGGTAATACTGTGGCCTGGTTTATTTGGTCTGATAGTGGGTAATATTGTGGTCTGGTTTATTTGTTCTGATAGTGGGTAATATTGTGGTCTTGTTTATTTGTTCTGATAGTGGGTAATATTGTGGCCTGGTTTATTTGGTCTGATAGTGGGTAATATTGTGGCCTGGTTTATTTGGTCTGATAGTGGGGAATATTGTGGCCTGGTTTATTTGGTCTGATAGTGGGTAATACTGTGGCCTGGTTTATTTGGTCTGATAGTGGGGAATATTGTGGCCTGGTTTATTTGGTCTGATAGTGGGTAATATTGTGGCCTGGTTTATTTGGTCTGATCGTGGGTAATACTGTGGCCTGGTTTATTTGGTCTGATAGTGGGTAATATTGTGGCCTGGTTTATTTGGTCTGATAGTGGGTAATACTGTGGCCTGGTTTATTTGTTCTGATAGTGGGTAATATTGTGGCCTGGTTTATTTGGTCTGATAGTGGGTAATATTGTGGTCTGGTTTATTTGGTCTGATAGTGGGTAATACTGTGGCCTGGTTTATTTGTTCTGATAGTGGGTAATATTGTGGCCTGGTTTATTTGGTCTGATAGTGGGTAATATTGTGGCCTGGTTTATTTGTTCTGATAGTGGGGAATACTGTGGCCTGGTTTATTTGGTCTGATAGTGGGGAATACTGTGGCCTGGTTTATTTGTTCTGATAGTGGGTAATATTGTGGCCTGGTTTATTTGGTCTGATAGTGGGGAATATTGTGGCCTGGTTTATTTGGTCTGATAGTGGGTAATATTGTGGCCTGGTTTATTTGTTCTGATAGTGGGGAATATTGTGGTCTGGTTTATTTGGTCTGATAGTGGGTAATATTGTGGCCTGGTTTATTTGTTCTGATAGTGGGGAATACTGTGGCCTGGTTTATTTGTTCTGATAGTGGGTAATATTGTGGCCTGGTTTATTTGGTCTGATAGTGGGGAATATTGTGGCCTGGTTTATTTGGTCTGATAGTGGGGAATATTGTGGCCTGGTTTATTTGGTCTGATAGTGGGTAATACTGTGGCCTGGTTTATTTGGTCTGATAGTGGGGAATATTGTGGTCTGGTTTATTTGGTCTGATAGTGGGGAATATTGTGGTCTGGTTTATTTGGTCTGATAGTGGGGAATATTGTGGCCTGGTTTATTTGTTCTGATAGTGGGGAATATTGTGGCCTGGTTTATTTGTTCTGATAGTGGGGAATATTGTGGTCTGGTTTATTTGTTCTGATAGTGGGTAATATTGTGGCCTGGTTTATTTGGTCTGATAGTGGGTAATACTGTGGCCTGGTTTATTTGTTCTGATAGTGGGTAATATTGTGGTCTGGTTTATTTGGTCTGATAGTGGGTAATATTGTGGCCTGGTTTATTTGTTCTGATAGTGGGGAATATTGTGGCCTGGTTTATTTGGTCTGATAGTGGGTAATATTGTGGTCTGGTTTATTTGGTCTGATAGTGGGTAATATTGTGGCCTGGTTTATTTGTTCTGATAGTGGGTAATATTGTGGCCTGGTTTATTTGTTCTGATAGTGGGTAATATTGTGGTCTGGTTTATTTGTTCTGATAGTGGGTAATACTGTGGCCTGGTTTATTTGTTCTGATAGTGGGTAATATTGTGGCCTGGTTTATTTGGTCTGATAGTGGGTAATACTGTGGCCTGGTTTATTTGTTCTGATAGTGGGTAATATTGTGGTCTGGTTTATTTGGTCTGATAGTGGGTAATATTGTGGCCTGGTTTATTTGTTCTGATAGTGGGTAATATTGTGGCCTGGTTTATTTGGTCTGATAGTGGGTAATATTGTGGCCTGGTTTATTTGTTCTGATAGTGGGTAATATTGTGGCCTGGTTTATTTGTTCTGATAGTGGGTAATATTGTGGCCTGGTTTATTTGGTCTGATAGTGGGTAATATTGTGGCCTGGTTTATTTGTTCTGATAGTGGGTAATATTGTGGCCTGGTTTATTTGGTCTGATAGTGGGTAATATTGTGGCCTGGTTTATTTGGTCTGATAGTGGGTAATACTGTGGCCTGGTTTATTTGTTCTGATAGTGGGTAATATTGTGGCCTGGTTTATTTGGTCTGATAGTGGGTAATATTGTGGTCTGGTTTATTTGTTCTGATAGTGGGTAATATTGTGGCCTGGTTTATTTGGTCTGATAGTGGGGAATATTGTGGTCTGGTTTATTTGGTCTGATAGTGGGTAATATTGTGGCCTGGTTTATTTGGTCTGATAGTGGGTAATACTGTGGTCTGGTTTATTTGGTCTGATAGTGGGTAATATTGTGGCCTGGTTTATTTGTTCTGATAGTGGGGAATATTGTGGTCTGGTTTATTTGGTCTGATAGTGGGTAATATTGTGGTCTGGTTTATTTGGTCTGATCGTGGGGAATATTGTGGCCTGGTTTATTTGTTCTGATAGTGGGTAATACTGTGGCCTGGTTTATTTGTTCTGATAGTGGGTAATACTGTGGCCTGGTTTATTTGTTCTGATAGTGGGTAATATTGTGGCCTGGTTTATTTGTTCTGATAGTGGGTAATATTGTGGCCTGGTTTATTTGGTCTGATCGTGGGGAATATTGTGGCCTGGTTTATTTGTTCTGATAGTGGGTAATACTGTGGCCTGGTTTATTTGTTCTGATAGTGGGTAATATTGTGGTCTGGTTTATTTGTTCTGATAGTGGGGAATATTGTGGCCTGGTTTATTTGTTCTGATAGTGGGTAATACTGTGGCCTGGTTTATTTGTTCTGATAGTGGGTAATATTGTGGCCTGGTTTATTTGTTCTGATAGTGGGTAATATTGTGGCCTGGTTTATTTGTTCTGATAGTGGGGAATATTGTGGCCTGGTTTATTTGGTCTGATAGTGGGTAATACTGTGGCCTGGTTTATTTGGTCAGATAGTGGGGAATATTGTGGCCTGGTTTATTTGTTCTGATAGTGGGTAATATTGTGGCCTGGTTTATTTGTTCTGATAGTGGGTAATATTGTGGCCTGGTTTATTTGGTCTGATAGTGGGGAATATTGTGGCCTGGTTTATTTGTTCTGATAGTGGGTAATATTGTGGCCTGGTTTATTTGTTCTGATAGTGGGTAATATTGTGGCCTGGTTTATTTGTTCTGATAGTGGGGAATATTGTGGTCTGGTTTATTTGTTCTGATAGTGGGGAATACTGTGGCCTGGTTTATTTGGTCTGATAGTGGGTAATATTGTGGCCTGGTTTATTTGGTCTGATAGTGGGTAATATTGTGGCCTGGTTTATTTGGTCTGATAGTGGGTAATATTGTGGCCTGGTTTATTTGTTCTGATAGTGGGTAATACTGTGGTCTGGTTTATTTGGTCTGATAGTGGGTAATATTGTGGCCTGGTTTATTTGGTCTGATAGTGGGTAATATTGTGGTCTGGTTTATTTGGTCTGATAGTGGGTAATACTGTGGCCTGGTTTATTTGTTCTGATAGTGGGGAATATTGTGGCCTGGTTTATTTGTTCTGATAGTGGGGAATATTGTGGCCTGGTTTATTTGGTCTGATAGTGGGTAATATTGTGGCCTGGTTTATTTGGTCTGATAGTGGGTAATATTGTGGCCTGGTTTATTTGGTCTGATAGTGGGTAATATTGTGGTCTGGTTTATTTGTTCTGATAGTGGGTAATATTGTGGCCTGGTTTATTTGGTCTGATAGTGGGGAATATTGTGGCCTGGTTTATTTGTTCTGATAGTGGGTAATATTGTGGCCTGGTTTATTTGGTCTGATAGTGGGGAATATTGTGGCCTGGTTTATTTGTTCTGATAGTGGGGAATATTGTGGCCTGGTTTATTTGTTCTGATAGTGGGTAATACTGTGGCCTGGTTTATTTGTTCTGATAGTGGGTAATACTGTGGCCTGGTTTATTTGTTCTGATAGTGGGTAATATTGTGGCCTGGTTTATTTGTTCTGATAGTGGGGAATATTGTGGCCTGGTTTATTTGTTCTGATAGTGGGTAATATTGTGGCCTGGTTTATTTGTTCTGATAGTGGGGAATATTGTGGCCTGGTTTATTTGGTCTGATAGTGGGTAATACTGTGGCCTGGTTTATTTGTTCTGATAGTGGGTAATACTGTGGCCTGGTTTATTTGTTCTGATAGTGGGGAATATTGTGGCCTGGTTTATTTGGTCTGATAGTGGGTAATACTGTGGCCTGGTTTATTTGGTCAGATAGTGGGGAATATTGTGGCCTGGTTTATTTGGTCTGATAGTGGGTAATACTGTGGCCTGGTTTATTTGTTCTGATAGTGGGTAATACTGTGGCCTGGTTTATTTGGTCTGATAGTGGGTAATATTGTGGTCTGGTTTATTTGGTCAGATAGTGGGGAATATTGTGGCCTGGTTTATTTGGTCTGATAGTGGGTAATATTGTGGCCTGGTTTATTTGTTCTGATAGTGGGGAATATTGTGGCCTGGTTTATTTGGTCTGATAGTGGGTAATACTGTGGCCTGGTTTATTTGGTCAGATAGTGGGGAATATTGTGGCCTGGTTTATTTGTTCTGATAGTGGGTAATATTGTGGCCTGGTTTATTTGTTCTGATAGTGGGTAATACTGTGGCCTGGTTTATTTGTTCTGATAGTGGGTAATATTGTGGCCTGGTTTATTTGTTCTGATAGTGGGTAATATTGTGGTCTGGTTTATTTGTTCTGATAGTGGGTAATATTGTGGCCTGGTTTATTTGTTCTGATAGTGGGTAATATTGTGGTCTGGTTTATTTGTTCTGATAGTGGGTAATATTGTGGCCTGGTTTATTTGGTCTGATAGTGGGTAATATTGTGGCCTGGTTTATTTGTTCTGATAGTGGGTAATATTGTGGTCTGGTTTATTTGTTCTGATAGTGGGTAATATTGTGGTCTGGTTTATTTGTTCTGATAGTGGGTAATATTGTGGCCTGGTTTATTTGGTCTGATAGTGGGTAATATTGTGGCCTGGTTTATTTGTTCTGATCGTGGGGAATATTGTGGTCTGGTTTATTTGGTCTGATAGTGGGTAATATTGTGGCCTGGTTTATTTGGTCTGATAGTGGGGAATATTGTGGCCTGGTTTATTTGGTCTGATAGTGGGGAATATTGTGGCCTGGTTTATTTGGTCTGATAGTGGGGAATATTGTGGTCTGGTTTATTTGTTCTGATAGTGGGGAATATTGTGGCCTGGTTTATTTGTTCTGATACTGGGTAATATTGTGGCCTGGTTTATTTGTTCTGATAGTGGGTAATATTGTGGCCTGGTTTATTTGTTCTGATAGTGGGTAATATTGTGGCCTGGTTTATTTGGTCTGATAGTGGGGAATATTGTGGCCTGGTTTATTTGGTCTGATAGTGGGGAATATTGTGGCCTGGTTTATTTGTTCTGATAGTGGGTAATACTGTGGCCTGGTTTATTTGTTCTGATAGTGGGGAATATTGTGGCCTGGTTTATTTGTTCTGATAGTGGGGAATATTGTGGCCTGGTTTATTTGTTCTGATAGTGGGGAATATTGTGGTCTGGTTTATTTGTTCTGATAGTGGGTAATATTGTGGTCTGGTTTATTTGTTCTGATAGTGGGTAATATTGTGGCCTGGTTTATTTGGTCTGATAGTGGGTAATACTGTGGCCTGGTTTATTTGTTCTGATAGTGGGGAATATTGTGGCCTGGTTTATTTGTTCTGATAGTGGGTAATACTGTGGCCTGGTTTATTTGGTCTGATAGTGGGTAATATTGTGGCCTGGTTTATTTGTTCTGATAGTGGGGAATATTGTGGCCTGGTTTATTTGTTCTGATAGTGGGTAATACTGTGGCCTGGTTTATTTGTTCTGATAGTGGGGAATATTGTGGCCTGGTTTATTTGTTCTGATAGTGGGTAATACTGTGGCCTGGTTTATTTGGTCTGATAGTGGGTAATATTGTGGCCTGGTTTATTTGTTCTGATAGTGGGGAATATTGTGGCCTGGTTTATTTGTTCTGATAGTGGGTAATATTGTGGCCTGGTTTATTTGGTCTGATAGTGGGGAATATTGTGGCCTGGTTTATTTGTTCTGATAGTGGGTAATATTGTGGCCTGGTTTATTTGGTCTGATAGTGGGTAATATTGTGGCCTGGTTTATTTGTTCTGATAGTGGGTAATATTGTGGCCTGGTTTATTTGTTCTGATAGTGGGTAATATTGTGGCCTGGTTTATTTGTTCTGATAGTGGGTAATATTGTGGCCTGGTTTATTTGTTCTGATAGTGGGTAATATTGTGGCCTGGTTTATTTGTTCTGATAGTGGGGAATATTGTGGCCTGGTTTATTTGTTCTGATAGTGGGGAATATTGTGGCCTGGTTTATTTGTTCTGATAGTGGGGAATATTGTGGCCTGGTTTATTTGTTCTGATAGTGGGTAATATTGTGGCCTGGTTTATTTGGTCTGATAGTGGGGAATATTGTGGCCTGGTTTATTTGTTCTGATAGTGGGTAATATTGTGGCCTGGTTTATTTGTTCTGATAGTGGGTAATATTGTGGCCTGGTTTATTTGTTCTGATAGTGGGTAATATTGTGGCCTGGTTTATTTGGTCTGATAGTGGGGAATATTGTGGCCTGGTTTATTTGTTCTGATAGTGGGGAATATTGTGGCCTGGTTTATTTGTTCTGATAGTGGGGAATATTGTGGCCTGGTTTATTTGGTCTGATAGTGGGTAATATTGTGGTCTGGTTTATTTGTTCTGATAGTGGGGAATATTGTGGCCTGGTTTATTTGGTCTGATAGTGGGTAATATTGTGGCCTGGTTTATTTGGTCTGATAGTGGGTAATATTGTGGCCTGGTTTATTTGGTCTGATAGTGGGTAATATTGTGGTCTGGTTTATTTGGTCTGATAGTGGGGAATATTGTGGCCTGGTTTATTTGTTCTGATAGTGGGTAATATTGTGGCCTGGTTTATTTGGTCTGATAGTGGGTAATATTGTGGCCTGGTTTATTTGGTCTGATAGTGGGTAATATTGTGGCCTGGTTTATTTGGTCTGATAGTGGGTAATATTGTGGTCTGGTTTGTTTGGTCTGATAGTGGGTAATATTGTGGTCTGGTTTATTTGTTCTGATAGTGGGTAATATTGTGGTCTGGTTTGTTTGGTCTGATAGTGGGTAATATTGTGGCCTGGTTTATTTGTTCTGATAGTGGGTAATATTGTGGCCTGGTTTATTTGGTCTGATAGTGGGGAATATTGTGGCCTGGTTTATTTGTTCTGATAGTGGGTAATACTGTGGCCTGGTTTATTTGTTCTGATAGTGGGTAATATTGTGGCCTGGTTTATTTGTTCTGATAGTGGGTAATACTGTGGTCTGGTTTATTTGGTCTGATAGTGGGTAATATTGTGGCCTGGTTTATTTGTTCTGATAGTGGGGAATATTGTGGTCTGGTTTATTTGTTCTGATAGTGGGTAATATTGTGGCCTGGTTTATTTGTTCTGATAGTGGTTAATATTGTGGCCTGGTTTATTTGGTCTGATAGTGGGTAATATTGTGGCCTGGTTTATTTGGTCTGATAGTGGGTAATATTGTGGCCTGGTTTATTTGGTCTGATAGTGGGTAATATTGTGGCCTGGTTTATTTGGTCTGATAGTGGGTAATATTGTGGCCTGGTTTATTTGGTCTGATAGTGGGTAATATTGTGGTCTGGTTTATTTGGTCTGATAGTGGGTAATATTGTGGCCTGGTTTATTTGGTCTGATAGTGGGTAATATTGTGGCCTGGTTTATTTGGTCTGATAGTGGGTAATATTGTGGCCTGGTTTATTTGTTCTGATAGTGGGGAATACTGTGGCCTGGTTTATTTGGTCTGATAGTGGGGAATATTGTGGTCTGGTTTATTTGGTCTGATAGTGGGTAATACTGTGGCCTGGTTTATTTGGTCTGATAGTGGGGAATACTGTGGCCTGGTTTATTTGGTCTGATAGTGGGTAATATTGTGGCCTGGTTTATTTGTTCTGATAGTGGGTAATACTGTGGTCTGGTTTATTTGGTCTGATAGTGGGTAATATTGTGGCCTGGTTTATTTGTTCTGATAGTGGGGAATATTGTGGTCTGGTTTATTTGTTCTGATAGTGGGTAATATTGTGGCCTGGTTTATTTGTTCTGATAGTGGTTAATATTGTGGCCTGGTTTATTTGGTCTGATAGTGGGTAATATTGTGGCCTGGTTTATTTGGTCTGATAGTGGGTAATACTGTGGCCTGGTTTATTTGTTCTGATAGTGGGGAATATTGTGGCCTGGTTTATTTGGTCTGATAGTGGGGAATACTGTGGCCTGGTTTATTTGGTCTGATAGTGGGTAATATTGTGGCCTGGTTTATTTGGTCTGATAGTGGGGAATATTGTGGCCTGGTTTATTTGGTCTGATAGTGGGGAATATTGTGGCCTGGGTTATTTAGCTTGAGAGACAGGTTGGTTATATTTTAAAAGGTACTTTAGGTTTTTGCAGCCTTTTAAACAACCTCGCACAAGGCAGGAGGAGTGTGCAGTGGCTTTATTTATTATCTACTCTTTACTATGGTGCCATTATCTCCAGAGGCGCAGGTTGATGGCACTCTCAAATGTAAACTGATGGGCCTGCGTTGAGCCGATGTCAGCAAAGACTCCATTTTTTCTGGCTCTCCCGATCTGCCTCCAGTATTCAGAACTCTCTCTCTGGTCTTGTAAATATGTTAAGCAGGTTTAGTGAGTCAGAATGCTTGGACCGTGATGCAAAACAATGTCATGACACAAGCATGCTGACGCATCAAACCAGCTGAGCTTCAGATTTCCAGGCAGGACTGCCTGCTGTATGATTCATGTCATCGTACCCTGAACATTAATTGTCAGTGTCTTAACAAACGGTGCGACTTTGTGACATCATCACATTGACCATTCCCACGTCCGCAGTGTGCAAAAGCCCACAGTGAAGCAGATGGGTCCTGTGCATGCATAGAATGGTGAGTTTCTGTTTTGGAAGCTGGTTTGCATCGAGGCCAGCTCCAAACCCTGGAAAGTGGCAAACATAGGCTACTCTCCCGAAATCTGGACCAGCAAAATGAATAGTAAAAGCACTTAATGTTGATGGGCAGTGTGAACTGCAACACTCTCATGCAATATCCTCCTGTAGAAGGAGTTGTGTGTTTCATATCAGCGTGAAAAGATCTGTTATCTCCGTCTCAGTTGTATGAGTGTAAAATATCTGAAGGTGTGAAGAACTTGCACCAGTAAAGGAGCTAATATTTGTTTCTTATTTAACAGCTGACCAAAAACATCTTTAAACTGGATAATCAACCCCATGAAAACCCTTTATTTCAACGTATGGAGAAACAACAAAAAAATATCATCACTGCACTCATTGTTCTTTTGGTGTTAGTCTTGCTGATGCTGTTTATCTACACATCACCTGGCAGTATTTCTAATAAAATAATTAATGGATAAATAATGCTATGGAATCCTTGGGACGAGGCATTTGGAAAATCAAGTGTAACCCTCATCCTCCATTCAATGTATTGTATTAGTAGATAAAGTGCAAAAAACTTAAGGAAGTCAAGACAGCAAGCACTGGCTATGGTACAAGCTCATGTTTGTGAAATAGGGATGTGCTATCCATGGTGAGAATGGACATTCAGACTATTGTCACAAGTGACCAAGTGTGATTAGAACACAGGTAGATCAGGGGAGTGAGGGAGAGGGAGAACATGGTGGGCAGTTACTCTTGAACCTCTGCTGTAAACTTCCTGGTGGCTGATTCACAGCAGCACTGGTCAAGGCCAGAGAGTGGGGTTGCCTGGTAATGCATAGCCCAGAGGAGTGAGGAAAAAATATAGGGAATCACTCCCTTCATGGAGAAAGCACAGCTGCATTTTTGACAATATCTTTTCCGCTGGGTACCTAGATGCAAAGCCTTTCCCTCTTCGCCTGTGGACATAGAAATATGGGGCATGATTTTAGCCCAGGGGCAGGGGGAGGGGTGGGTGTGGAATTCCTGACAGGAAACCCAGACCGGACATCCTTACGATTTTGACGTAAGGACGTTGTTTTTTTCTCTTTTTTTTGTGGTTAACCGCCCAACAGGCCGGCCTGATTGACGGACTGGCTTTCAGTCAGACAGTAGAAGAGTCAGGAAGAGAACGTGATCAGGTAAGGGGTTGGGGTCACCGGGGTGGGGGAGGGAGTCACAGGACGGCCGGGGGTCATCAGGGCGGTTGTCAGTTATCGGAGGGGAGTCAGTCATCGGTGGGTTGAGGGTCACCGGGGGGGGGGGGGGGGTCAGTCATCGGGGGGTCAGTCACCGGGGGGGGGGGGTCATTCATTGGAGGGCCAGTCATCAAGGGGCTGTCAATCATCGGGGGGTCAGTCATCAAGGGGCTGTCAATCATCGGGGGGTCAGTCATCAAGGGGCTGTCAATCATCGGGGGGTCAGTCATCAAGGGGCTGTCAATCATCGGGGGGTCAGTCATCAAACGGCTGTCAATCATCGGGGGGTCAGTCATCAAGGGGCTGTCAATCATCGGGGGGTCAGTCATCAAACGGCTGTCAATCATCGGGGGGTCAGTCATCAAGGGGCTGTCAATCATCGGGGGGTCAGTCATCAAGGGGCTGTCAGTCATCAAGGGGCTGTCAGTCATCAAGGGGCTGTCAGTCATCGGGGGGTCAGTCATCAAACGGCTGTCAATCATCGGGGGATCAGTCATCGGGGGGCGGGGGTTCAGTCATCAGAGGGTCTGTCATCTGGGGGTTCGGGGTCGGGGGTCATCGTGGGGTAGGAGATCCAAAAGGAAAAGGATTAATAAGTTGTCAGTTTCTTGTTCCAATTAGAAACACACTGAAACATTCATTATTACCTATTTGGGTAATGCACAGCTATATTCAGTAACACAACACATGTGAAGGAAGTGAGGGCCAGATGGCTTGCCAGTAATGTTATGGATGAATTAATCCACACAATTTATTTTATTAACAAATGTATTTGCAAAATTCTGTTTTCTTACACTCTGTAGATGACGGGTTTTCCTTGTATAAAGTAAATCAATTCATGTTAATTAAATGATTTTTGGAGCATGCTTCAGCGGGTTTAATTCAATTAGAACTTGTCAGACTGTGTGCAGGGTCTATAATCCGTACTGATAATAACAGGGTCCATAATATACATGCAGATCATACTGAAAGTGAGTCTTACTGCGGTGACGTTACCACACATAAAGATGGCATGCTTGATTGGATGAGACAGACAACTGCAGAGCTAGCCGGAGTAAAGACTCACCATATCTCAGCTTGTTCTAATGAAATGTCATAGCTCTGCAGAATTGAGAGTGAAGATTTTGCAAACGAGGCACAGTGGGACTGGAAGGAGCCTCAGGTACAGTCTGTACCCATAATAATATAATAAAAAGTAGGTGTTTATTGTTTCTCAGCATCCACATAACACGAAAAGAAAAGTTTCACTTCACTTATACTCGTAGCTTTTGGTAAAAAAAACACATTGATCAACATAACCATGACCTTTTGAAAGAGTCTCTTCACTTAATCAAGAGCAGGTAGAGCGACCGAAACAATCATGACTCTAAGAGAATGCACAGTGACTGCAGCAGAGCTCCATCATGCCTCAAACAGGAACATTTTTATGTTATTTTTTATATGGCCTGTGATTTACAGGGTAATGTGTTATTTTTTGTTGAATAAAGTTTGAGTTAAAGATGGAAGTTAGCTACAACCACCACCAGGCTCTTTTGACCTGCAGATTAGCCAGGATACGTTATTTTTCATTAAAGGGCCAGGACCTACTCCGTTAATGGTAGGGCGTTGGGGAGAGTTATAGAACAAAGAGATCTAGGAGTACAGGTTCATAGCTCCTTGAAAGTGGAGTCACAGGTGGATAGGGTGGTGAAGAAGGCATTCGGCATGCTTGGTTTCATTAGTCAGAACATTGAATGCAGGAGTTGGGATGTCTTGTTGAAGTTGTACAGGGCATTGGTGAGGCCACACTTGGAATACTGTGTACAGTTCTGGTCACCCTATTATAGAAAGGATATTATTAAACTAGAAAGAGTGCAGAAAAGATTTACTAGGATGCTACTGGGACTTGATGGTTTGACTTACAGGGAGAGGTTAGACAGACTGGGACTTTTTTCCCTGGAGAGTAGGAGGTTAAGGGGTGATCTTATAGAAGTCTATAAAATAATGAGGGGCATAGATAAGGTCGATAGTCAAAATCTTTTCCCAAAGGTAGGGGAGTCTATAACGAGGGGGCATAGATTTAAGGTGAGAGGGGAGAGATACAAAAGGGTCCAGAGGGGCAATTTTTTCACTCAAAGGGTGGTGAGTGTCTGGAACGAGCTGCCAGAGGCAGTAGTAGAGGCGGGTACAATTTTGTCTTTTAAAAAGCATTTGGACAGTTACATGGGTAAGATGGGTATAGAGGGATATGGGCCAAGTGCAGGCAATTGGGACTAGCTTAGTGGTATAAACTGGGCGACATGGACATGTTGGGCCGAAGGGCCTGTTTCCATGTTGTAACTTCTATGATTCTATGATTCTATGAGTGGTCCAGGGAAGGATAATGGTTATTTGATTTGCAGACTAATATCAGGCATTGAAAATGATTTCACTGGCAATGAGGTGTCAAAAATAAAACCCCAGATGGTCAAGAAACTAGGGCCATCCTTTGTCCATGCTTGACTTCTTCAATGCCCACCCAAACTTCTCTCGAGACAAACTGGGTGAAGACCACAGGGGGATATTGGACAAGCAGTCCTAGCCACAGTGCACGCCTGCAAACGGAGCCTGCCCGGAGTTTCTGATGGTTGCTCCAGCCAGGCAATCTAGTGCGCCAGGGTGCAGACCCAGGAAAATCTCCCCTCTGGTCTCCAGCCAGGCACGAAGCCTCCGTTGTACCAGGTAATGCTTCAGGTCGCCTCGATTTTTGTTCGGAACTCAAGAACTACGTTCACCAAATTAGGAACAGGTTATGTCTGCGGTTGAGCCAATGCTTCACACAGCTAGACTGGGAGCTCAGCACCAGTACGATAATTGATAGCATGTTGGCGTCTTGTGGTGACAAAGTATCAATAGGATAAATTTAGAAAAGTTTTAAAGGTTACCATAGCTTCGGTGTAATGCTGACAGCAGAATTCCAAATCCACTCAAATTATTACAGATTTTAAATGGGCCAGAAGTTACTGTAGCCGGTGAACGAACAGTGCCCGCCATTAGTTAGACTTGCCCCTTGCCAGTTTTATCTCTCCCGTGATATTTTGGGCCGCAAGTTGCTGGAAGTGGGAGATGGAAACGGCGCGACACCCTCTACAGGGCATCTGGGATCTGTGTGAACAGGGCAAGCAACTGTGTATCTCCTTAACCAATCAGATTGAAGGATTGTGAAATGAACAGTGCAGTGTCTGACCCAGGAAGTGTAAGTTAGAATAGTGATTTCAATGTCAAATCAGGTACAGAAAGCAAAATAAAGAGAGGGGAAGACTGGATTGAGAGAGAGAGAGAGGGAGAGAAAAGAGACAGAAAGAAAAAGTTTTAAAAAAATTAATTTAAATTTTTAAAAAAATCTCCAAGAACAAATAAAAGCTGAAGGATTGAGACTCTACACTTGTAATAGTTAATTTTCAGTACCAGAGGCGTTGTTTGACAGTAATTAAGACTTATCACACCGTTAAAAAGGGTGCGTAGACTGAAATAGACAAGCCCTAACTTCTGTGGTGAGTTTAGTTCATATCTACCACGCAAGGAAGGAAGGAACTTCACACCGTTCAATGCATTCGAACGGTGAGTCAGACGACGAGAGGCCGTTTTCGCGAATCTAATGGCAGAGCGGCACATCTCGGACAGCAACTTTCGGATTTTCCATTTAACCGCGCATCTGCCCCTCGCCTGAAGTTGGTGTGTGATTTGCACATAAATAACGGTGAGCGCTGTTAGCCTCACGATTATTTTGACAGGAAAATCTGGGCCATAAAGTTTCAAAGAGCAAGGTTATCACATGGTATGCTGGAATCTTCCTGTAATGTACTGCAACACCACAACATTGGATGAACACCACCACCAACATCACTCTTGCAACATGATTAGGTTTTTCCCATACATTTTCTCCTCTGTTCTAGGAACACAGGAATAGGAGTAGGCCATTCAGCCCCTCAAGCTTGTTCCTCCATTCAATGACATCATGGCTGATCTGTATCCTAACTCCATTTACCCACCTTGGCTCCATATCCCTTAATACCTTTGGCTCGCAAAAGTCTATTGATCTCAGATTTAAAATTATTAATTGAGCTAGCATCTACTGCTTTTTGTGGGAGAGAGTTCCACACTTCTACCACCCTTTGTGTGAAGAAGTGTTTCCTAACTTCTCTCCTGAATGGCCTGACTCTGATTTTAAGGTTATGTCCCCTTGTCCTAGACTCCCCCACCAGCGGAAAAAGTTTCTCTCTATCTACCCTATCAATTCCTTTCAAAATCCTAAAAATCGCAATCAAATCACCCTTTAACCCTATAACCTTCTATATTCCAGGTGATACAAGCCTAGTTTATGTAATCTCTCCTCATAATCTAACCCTTGGAACCCTGGTAACATTCTGCTGAATCTTCGCTGCACTCCTTCCCAGGCCAATATATCCTTTCTAAGATGAGGTGCCCAGAACTGTACTCAATACTCCAGATGTGGTCTAGCCAGGACTTTCTATAGCAGTAGCAAAACTTCCCTTTATATTTTAGCCCTCTAGTTATAAAGGCCAGCATTCCATTAGCCTTTTGATTATTTTTTGTGCCTGACCACTACATTTTAGTGATCTGTGTACATGGACCCCTAAATCTCTTTGGACCTCCGCTGTTTCAAGCTTTTCACCATTTTAAAAATACTCGGATCTATCCTTTTTTGATCTAAAATGGATGACCTCACGCTTCCTGCATTGAAATCCATCTGCCACAGTTTTGCCCACTCACCTAATCTATCAATGTCTCTTTGTAATTTTACGCTCCTGTCTACACTACTTACTATGTCACTAATCTTTGTGTCATCGGCAGAATAGGATATATGGCTCTCCATTGTGTTATTTAAGTTATTAATAAATGTAGTGAATAGTTGAGGCCCCGGCACAGATCTTTGTGGGACACCACTAGTCACTTCCTTCCAAATCCCTACACACCCTTAGCAGAGGGGTCAGTGACCAGGGGGCATGGATTTAAAGTAATTGGTAGAAAGATTGGAGGGGAGCTGAGGATAATTTTTTTCACCCAGAGGGTGGTGGGAGTCTGGAATTCACTGCCTGAAAGGGTGGTAGAGGCAGAAACCCTCAACTCATTTAAAAAGTACTTGGATGTGCACTTGAGGTGCCGTAACCTACAGAGCTACGGACCAAGTGCTGGAAAGTGGGATTAAGCTCTTTTTTGGCTGGCACGGACACGAAGGGCCGAACGGCCTCCTTCTGAGCTGTAAATTTCTATGATTCTATGATTCTAAGGCTAAGTCATGTTGACTTGAATGAAATATGATCACCATAATCATGCTGAATTTCAACATTTTCACATTACTATTATTAAATCATATCTGCCTCTTCTCTCCCCCAGGGCCATCACATGAAGAACAGCAGCCCCTGCCCTTTGCAGACGATGTTTCCTCAGAGGAGTTCATACCTTGTGAGGGTGCACCTTCACAGGACACAAGCTTACCAGGCACCAACACAGATACAAGCAGTTCGTTGGGGCCTATTAGAGAGTTAAGTGAGATCTCACCTGGTGAATCACAGTTCACCAGCGAGCACGAGCAGAGAGTGGTGGTAGGGACAGCTGCGGAGAGTCCGCGTTGGAGGGCGCAGTCCTCTCCAAGCTCTGCTCAGCTGGACGCAGATGCTGAACCTCGGGGGGTCATCAATGAAAAGGAGAAAGATAGAGGGTCAGCAGCAAATATGTCGTAGCAGGCACACTCTCCACACTAGCAGAGAGAATGGAGGACTCCAGCTCGAACATTTGTGGATTGATGCCTCAGGCCGTTGCGAGCATTTCTTCCATGGAGAGAGTGGCCTCCTCGGTGGAACTTCAATTGCGGCACACTAATTAGACCCTGCAGGCCCCGACGACAGCCGTGCAAACTATGGATGCCAACATTTATGCTGCCTTAAACAGGATGATTAGCCATGGCCTTACAAGGTATCACTGATCTGCACCAAGCTGCTCCCCCGCAGAGAGGCAGGAGTGATGCGCCGCTGGCCCAGGAGAGGGATGATGGCGAATGGAGACATGAAAGTGGGAACTCCACTCAATGCGTTTCCACGTCTCACCCATTGCCCCCTCCCACCAATCAGTACCCGATGTGCTGCCTCCTCTCCCAAGGCTGCCCCTGCATCACCAAACCATTTCTGAGATAGAGCTGAGCCTTTATTCATATCGGGACACCTGACCTTTACCATCCCCATGAAGTGCCGTTCAATCTTGCCTCCATTTCACTGACAAATTTCCCAAACCGTGCAGGTGGCGTTAATTTCGAATCGCTGCCAAAATTTCATTTAAATATTATAATGACAGACCCGCGTGTCGGGGGTCGGGTTTCGCGAATTTGACGATTTGACCCCGACCCCACCCAACCCCCCCGCCCGCTGACCCTCTCCCGCCCGTCATGGGGGGGGGGGTGTTAGTATTCCCCCCAATGAACCAGATTCCACTGTGCATTCATCGATGGGGTACAGGGAGAAATGGATGATAAATGACTTCATTAGAAAATATAGAATTAACTGTCCTCCCACTTTATTTCTGATCTCAGCTGCATTGCACCTGTTTTATCTTGTTGCAGTGTTTCAGTGTTCCAGCCTTTCTCCCTTTCCCATGTGTTGTTTTCACATCGTTTGCCTTTACTATCTTTTTCCTTGGCTCTTTCCCCCACTCTCATCTGGTTTTCTTTTATTTTCGACTCCCAATGACTCACTACCCTGAACTCCAAGATAACAAACGGTGCGAAACAGGGATTGTCAGATACACATCATCGTCCATATGTTTCCAGGGATCTTGCAGACTATCAGCCACTTTGCATAGTTACTAGGGACTTGGGAATACTATAGAAATATGACTGAGGTGGGAGAGGGAGTAACTCACTGTAATAGCCGTTTTAATCTGGGATGATAACATTGCATCATAGAGAGAAATCTCCTTTCATTATCATCAAGTTGCAGGTCCCAAAATCATTTGTGGACACAAATGGTTAAAAAAACGCCAAAGCCGCTTAAGACAGAAATAGAAACTTAAAGGAAAATGGTTAACTACTTTATATATTGGAGTATTTGCACATTTCCTGGAGGAGATTTTGTCAGCACGCCATGCATATTTGTACAGTAGTTTTAAGAACATAAGAAGACAAGAAATAGGAGCAGGAGTAGGCCATACTGCCCCTCGAGCCTGCTCCGCCATTCAGTCAGATGGTGGCTGATTTTTTACCTCCATTCTACTTTCCTGCCCGATCCCCATATCCCTTGATTCCCTTAGAGTCCAAAAATCTATCAATCTCAGTTTTGAATATTCTCAACGACTGAGCATCCACAGCCCTCTGAGGTAGAGAATTCCAAAGATTAACGACCCTCTGAGTGAAGAAATTACTCCTCATCTCAATGCTTAAATGGCCGACCTCTTATCCTGAGACTATGCCCCCTAGTTCTAGACTTACCAGCCAGGGGAAACAGCCTCTCAGCATCTACCCTGTCAAGTCCCCTCGGAATCTTACATGTTTCAATGAGATCCCCTCTCATTCTTCTAAACTCCAGAGAGTATAGGCCCATTCTACTCAATCTCTCCTCATAGGACAACCCTCTCATCTCATGAATCAATCTAGTGAAACTTCTTTGCACCGCCTAAAAGGCAAGTATATCCTTCCTTAGGTAAGGAGACAAAAACTGTACACAGTACTCCAGGTATGGTCTCACCAAAGCCCTGCACAATTTCGTAAGACTTCCTTACTCTTGTACTCTAACCTCCCTGCAATAAAAGCCAACATACCATTTGCTTTCCTAATTGCTTGCTGTGCCTGCATGTTAACTTTCTGTGTTTCATGTACAAGGACACCCAAATCCCTCTGAACACCAACATTTAATAGTTATCATTTAAAAAAATATTCTGTTTTTCTATTCTTCCTACCAAAGTGAATAACCTCACATTTCCCCACATTATACTCCATCTGCCACCTTCTTGCCCACTCACTTGACCTGTCTACATCCCTTTGCAGACTTTTTGTGTCCTCCTCACAGCTTACTTTCCCACCTAGCTTTGTATCATCAGCAAACTTGGATACATTACATTCGGTCCCTTTGTCTAAGTCATTAATATAGATTGTAAACAGCTGAGGCCCAAGCACTGATCCTTGCGGCACCCCACTAGTTACAGCCTGCCAACCTGAAAATTACCCGTCTATTCCTACTCTCTGTTTTCTGTCTGTTAACCAATCCTCTATCCATGCTAATATATTACCCCCCAACCCCATGAGCCCTTATCTTGCGTGTGACACTTTATCGAATGCCATTTGAAAATCCAAATATACTACGTCCACTGGTTCCCCTTTATCTACCCTGCTAATTATATCCTCAAAAAACTCTAATAGATTTGTCAAACACAATTTCCCTTTCATAAAATCATGTTGACTCTGCCTAATCATGTTATGATTTTCTAAGTGCCCCATTACCACGTCCTTATTAATGGATTCCAGCATTTTCCCAACTATTAATGTCAGGCTAACTGGCCTGTGGTTTCCTGTTTTCTCTCTCCCTCCCTTCTTGAACAGCAGGTGTTACATTTGTTAACTTCCAACCCACTGGAACTGTTCTAGAATCTAGGGAATTTTGGAAGATCACAACCAATGCATCCACTATCTCTGCAGCCACCTCTTTTAGAACACTGGGATGTAGGCTGTCAGGTCTAGACGATTTGTCAGCTTTGGTCCCATTAATTTCTCCAGTACTTTTTCTTTACTAATATTAATTAATTAAGTTCCTCACTCTCATTAGACCCTTGGTTTTTCTGGTATTCTTTTGTGTCTTCCACTGTGAAGACAGATACAAAATATTTGTTTAACCTCTCTGCCTTTTCCTTATCCCTCATTATAATTTCTCTTATCTCAGCAGCTAAGGGACCCACGTTTACTTTCACTGCTCTCTTCCTTTTTACATACTTGTAGAAGCTCTTACAATCTGTTTTTAAATTTCTTGCTAGTTTACTCTCATATTCTATTTTCTCCCTCTTTATCAATTTTTTGGTCGTCCTTTGCTGGTTTCTAAAACTCTCCCAATCCTCAGTCTTACTACCCTTCTTGGCAACATTATAAGCCTCTTTTAATCTAATACCATCCTTAACTTCTTTTGTTAGCCCTGGATGGATCACTTTTCCCATGGGGTTTTTATTCCTCAATGGAATGCATATTCATTGAGAATTATTTCTTTAAATGTTCGCCATTGCTTAGCTATTGTCATATCTTTTAATCTAATTTCCCAATCAACCTTAGCCAACTCACCCCTCATACCTATGCAATTGGCTTTGTTTAAATTTAAAACTAGTTTCGGACTTAAGTTCGTCACTCTCGAACTCAATGTGAAATTTTATTATATTATGATCACTCTGCCCCAGTGGATCCCTTCCTATGAGATTACTAATTAACCCCATCTCATTACACAAGACAAGATCTAAAATAGCTGTTCCCTAGTTGGTTCCACGACGTATTGTTCTAGGAAACTGTCTCAGATACATTCCATGAACTCATCCTCCAAACTACTTTTGCCATTTTGATTTGCCCACTCTATATGAAGATTAAAGTCCCCCATGATTATTGCATTACCTTTGTTACAAGGTCCTCCTATTTCTTGATTAATACCCTGTCCAACAGTATCGCTACTGTTAGAGGGCCTATAAACTACTGCCACCAGTGTTCTCTGCCCTTTGTTATTTCTTATCTCCACCCATACTGATTCTACTTCCTGATCTTCCAGGCCAAGATCCTTTCTCACTACTGTCCTTATGTCATCCTTTATTATCAGGGCTACACCCCCTCCTTTTCCATTTTGTCTTTTCGAAACATCAAGTACCCTGGAATATTTAGTTCCCAACCTTGATCACCTTCCAACCAAGTCTCAGTAATGGCTACTAGTTCAAACCCATTTATCTCTATTTGTGCCATTAATTTGACTATCTTGTTACGAATGCTTCGTGCATTCAGATAAAGTGCCTTTAATTTTAACTTTTTACTATTTTTCCCTGATTTGACCTTATTCACTGATGCACTGTTAAACTCTGTCCCTTCCTGACACACACTCTATCTTTACCCAAATTACTACGCTATGGCCTTGACTTTTCTCTTTAGATTTATAAATTTACCCTTACCTGAACCCTCCCCCGCCCATTTTAGTTTAAAGCCTTATCTACCGCCCTAGTTATTCGATTCGCCAGGACACTGGTCCCAGCCCAGTTTAAGTGGAGCCCATCCCAGTGGAACAGCTCCCTCTTTCCCCAGTACTGGTGCCAGTGCCCCATGAATTCAAACCCCTGTCTCCCACACTGCTCTTTGAGCCACGCATTTAACTCTCTGATCTGTTTGACCTGATGCCAATTTGCTCATGGCTTAGGTAGTAATCCAGAGACTTTTACCTTTGAGGTTCTGTTTATTAATTTGGATCCTAACTCCTCAAACTCCCTCAGAAGAATCTCGTTCCTAGTTTTACCTATGTCATTGGTTCCTATGAGGATCACAACAACTGGATCCTCCCCCTTGTGCTCTAAGTTCTTCTCCAGCCGCGAGGAGATGTCCTTAACCCTGACACCAGGCGGGCAACACAGCCTTCGGGACTCCCGGTCGTGGCTGCAGAGAACAGTCTCTATCCCCCTGACTATACTATCCTCTACCATGATCATATTCCTTTTTACTCTCCCACTTGAATGGCCTCCTATACCTTAGTGCCGTGGTCAATTTGCCCATCCTCCCTGCACTCTTTGTTCTCATCCACGCAGGTAACAAGTATCTAGTACCTGTTGGACAAGGTCAAAGGTTGAGGCTCCTCCATCACTGCATCCTGGGCCCCCATACCTACCTGCCTGACTCGCAGTCACACCCTCCTGTCCCTGATCACTGACCAAATCTAAACTATTACCTAATCTAACGGGTGTGATTGCCTCCTGGTTCAAAGTGCCTAGATAACTCACTGTCTCCGATACATCGCAATGTCTGCAGCTCGAACTCCAGCTCAACAACTCTGAGCTGAAGTTCCTCAAGTTGCAGACACTTACTGCAGGTGTGATTGCCTGGGATCACACTGCTCTCCACAAACTCCCACATCCTGCAGTTATGACACACCACCTGCCCTGCCATCCTTATCTACCCTTGTTTTATATATTTAATTAGTTAATGTATTCATTCACTCGATATTTTTTGTTTTATTAACTAATTAGTTTATCTAGTTTAAGTTATTAATTTAATAAAGTAATATCAAGTTATATTTTCCCCGCTATTAGTTTAAACCACTGCCCTAACTTCGTGGGCTAAAAAACGATAAGACTCACCAACCAATCTGTCCTGAACACCTTGATTATTTTTTTTGTTTGTTTTTTTTTTGTTTTTGATTTCACCCCTTTATAGGGAGTGGTCCCTGGGCCTCCCACCCAGGTCCGGGGAGGGGGGGAATGCAGTCATATACAAGTGTACTTAAGTCATCCTATCATTTCTAGGGATATTGTTGGATTGGGTTATTTTTCTTGTGCAGTTGATGAGGAGGTGTCGGTATGTTCCCATTGTCCGTCTGTTACGAGCGTACTCATCCCTCCACAGCAAGGCGTTGTGCACTTGAAGAGGGGGATTTGCGTTTGGGCCCCCATGTAGGAGGTCCAGACTGCTTGGTGCTTTCCCAACTCTCGGTGGAAGCTGTTCATCATGCACTCTGACAGGCATGTACCTCACGGGTGCTCACCCCACATTTGCAATGGGAGAAATAAGCCTCACCTTTTTGTTGTTAGTAATGGGTGTCGCACTTGCCTGAGTATTTTTATCCTGTGAACAGGCCCTACAGACAGCAGAGTGGGTCTCTGGAATAACGAGTGTAAAAACTATCAATTGTTTCTTTAATTTACATTAAAACAAATCTGTATCATTGCTTGAAAGATCAAATTGCCCGATTTCTCAGTTTAAGTAGAAGTTTTGTTCCTTTGATTGAAGTGAACTGCTTTGTTCCATTGTGTAGATTTGTGTATTCAGTGCACACGTGTGAATTGTTTATTTGATATGCGTATAGTTAAATTTGTCCAAGAACCAGGACGGTAAAAATCTTGGTTTTGACACCCAAGGAGTTGGAATTGGAAACTGCGACTCTTTAGTCTGTGGTTGTCTGAACTGATCGAGAGTTCTGAGAGAATCGAGTCCTGCCAGAGGATGAACAAAGATTCAAACAGGAAAGGACAAAAATGGGCTGAATTTGCCATGGCAAAGAAAGAAATGTGTTATTGAACAAGCTCGACCAAAAGTCAGCCTTAGAGAGGATAATTGACACCATTACAAATTTTGGCATTCTACGTAGATACAGATGGAGTACTTTTAGTAATTACTAACCATGCTCTATATTAGTATTTATGTAATTACCTGTATTTGTGTTAGTCTGTAAACTCCTGGACTGTGTGGCAACATCCATCATTTCAGGTACAAAACTATGTAAAATCACTGCAAGTGGGGAAATTGTCAGCCCTTTGGTACACATCCCAGAAGACTGAGTATAGAAAAGGCCCATCTCTGGTTTGTAGAGGACAAGGCCGACTTACAGGAATCATAGTTAGACTGGCAAGAGAGAATAGGTTGTCAGTACATGCAGCAAGTGTGGATTCACTACAGGCCTTCAAAAGGGAGCAGGACGAGTTCCTGTGATTGGAAGGCATTGAGTTATAGAAGGTTAGGTGGGTTAAATGGGACTGGTGGTACCAATCATTGTACTGTGGAGTTTACTTGGTTACTTTTATGGATTGGACAGGAATTGCCCAGAGATTCTTTCTCTAAGTTGACCTAAGGTATTTTGCCTCTCCTTTTGTGGGATGTTGGGATTGACTGTATGTGGAGGTTGCACGATGCTGGGATGGGGCAGTTAGGATGGAACAGTTGGAATTTTCCTGTCCTTTTTCATAAGCCTGTAATTTATAGACAGCAAACTGACCAGGACTTATGGTTAGAAATTGTAAATTTTACCCTGGAGGGTTAATTCTTTCTAGATTCCCAGACACAATGGGCATTAGATTTTAGAATTCTTGATTAAATTAACCAGAGTGCAATAACACCAGAATCCTTTTTATCGATACTTGCCTCGCAGTCAAAATTATTTTACTTTTAGGTATCCAATTACATAGGTCAAATGGCATGATACGTTTGATGGCTGCAAAATTACATTATCCACTGACTGCAAAAGGGTCTATTTAAAATTCTGTATCAAACATATCACAGACCAGTATTTCACCAAACACTACAGTATTAGATATGCTGGAGATTGAAGGAGGCTTGTAGATGCTTCCTCACATACCAACCAGGTCCAATTGTACTGGATTACGATATCTAATTAAAAGGGGGAAGGTATCTATAGAAGAGACAGTAATGAGTTTTCCAGTACACGTCCAGGCAGCACAATGAACGCTTGAATTATTTAATACTTCATTCTCAAATCCCTAGTCGTTTTATTGTAACAAGTGAGGCAGAGAATTCAGGGCTTAGCAAGGCATCAGGGAGTTTTCTTCATGGATATTGTAAAGTATTCAAAGAATAGAGCAAAACTATATGATTTAACATACTTCGTCATTTGGTAAATACTTGTTAAACCAAAGCAGTACAACAAAATTGGAGGGAAACCCCCAGTGAATTGCCGCAAAATGAAAGGCCGGGTCGAGGCCATCGGCAGATGAATGGCAATAAATCATCAAGCCTTTTATTAACTCATCCAGACTGCAGAAAAAGCATCATATAAAGTAGCTGCATAGTGACAAGGAAAATTTGCCATTTAAAGTTTGAAAATTTATTATAGGGGTAAACAGAGAGGGGGAAAAAAGCATTGAAACTAGTTAGATCATCAAGAGCTGATCATGTGATATTAACGAGGAACAGGAGTAGGCCATTCATCCCTCTGAGCCTGTTGTACCATTCAATTAGATCACGGCTGATCTGCAGCTCACCTCCATTTACTCACCTTTGCTCCATATCCCTTTATACCCTCACCTAGCAAAAAAATCTATTTAACTCAGTTTTGAATTTTTCAATTGACCCCCAGCCTCAACAGCTTTTTGAGGGAGAGAGATCCAGATTTCCACTACCCTTTGTGTGAAGAAGTTCCTGACATCACCACTGAACGGCCGAGCTCTGGACTCCACCACTCCAGGAAATAATTTCTCTCTATCTACCCGATCAAATCCATTAATCATTTTAAACACCTCAATTAGATCACCCTTTAATCTTCTATACTCAAGGGAATACAAGCCTAGTCTATGCAACCTGTCCTCATAATTTAACTCTTTTAGTCCCAGTACCATTCTGGTGAGTCTGCACTGCACACCCTCCAAGGTCAATATCTCCTTCCTGAGGTGCGGTGCCCAGAACTGAACACAGTCTCCAGATGAGGTCTAAGCTGGGCTTTATACAACCGCAGCATAACTTCCACCCTTTTGTATTCCAGCCCCCTTGAAATAAAGGCTGACAATCTATTAGCTTTTTAAATTATTTTTTGTACCTGCCCACTAGCTATTAGTAATTTCTGTACTTGGACACCTAAATCAGTCTGCTACTCCACAGTTCCTAGCTTCTCACCATTTAAAAATTGCTCTGATCTATCTTTCTTAGGTCCAAAGTGGATTTCCTCATACTTCCCCACATTGAACTCCATCTGCCACAGTTTTGCCCACTCACTTAATCCATCAATGTCCCTTTGCAACTTTCTGCTCCCGTCTACATTCCTTACTGTGCCACTAACTTGATGTCATCAGCAAACTTCCATATATGGCACCCTATTCCTTCATCTAAGTCATTGATAAATAAATTGAAAGGCTGACGCCCGAGTACAGACTCCTGGGGACACCACTAGTTATTTCCTGCCAATTGGAGAAAATACCCATCATCCCTACTCTCTGCCTCCTACCTCTGAACCAATTCCCTACCCACGTCTTGGTTGCCTCCAATTCCATGCATTCATCCTTGCTTGTGTGGAACCTTATCAGATGCCTTCTGGAAGTCCTATAAGTAACATCCACAGTCACTTCCTTATCCACTACATTAGTAACTTACTCAAAAAATTCAACTAGGTTCATTAGACATGACTCACCCATTACAAATCCATGCTGGCTCTCTCTAATCAGTTCATATTTGTCCAAGTGCTCAGTCACTCTGTCCCTAATGACAGATTCTAGTAACTTCCTCACAACAGACATTAGACCAATAGGTCTATAATTTCCTAATTTATCTCCCACACTCTTCTTAAATAATGCAGTGGACTTTGGCAATTTTCAAATCCAAGGGGACAATTCCTGAATCAAAGCAGTTTTGGAAGATCATCTGCAATTTCCTCACTTATTTATTTTAACAACCTGGGGTGGAAACCATCAGGTCCTGGAGATTTGTCTATCTTCAGTCTTACTTTCTCCATTCCCATTGAATCTAATAAGTTCTTACCCTTGATTTATTTTTAGTTTTCTTCATATCTCTGGTACTTTATCCCCTTCCTCTACTGTGAAGACTAATAAAAAGTAATTATTTAACAAATCTGCCAATTCTTCATTTTAAATTGCAATATCACCTGAGCCTGTCTTTAAGGGTCCCACATCATCCATAGCTACCCTCCTTCTCTTATATACTTGTAAAAGCTTTTGGCGTTATCCTTGATATCAAAGTATCATAGCAGTTACAGCAGAGGAGGTGGCCATTTGACCTATCGTGCCTGTGCTGGCTCTTTGAAAGAGCTATCCAATGAGTCTCATTCCCCATAGCCCTGTAAATATTTTCCCTTCAAGTATTTATCTAGTTCCCTTTTGAAAGTTACTACTGAATCTGTTTCCACCACCCTTTCAGGCCGTGCATTCCAGATCATTACAACTCGCTGCGTAAAAAAATGTTTCCTCATGTCGCCTGTCTCTTTTGCCGATCACCTTAAATCTGTGACCTCTGGTTACCGACCTGTCTTCCACTTGAAACCGTTCATGATTTTGAACACCTCTATTAAATCTTTTCTTAACCTTCTCTGCTCTATGGAGAACAACCCCAGCTTCTCCAGTCTCACCACATAACTGAAGTCCCTCATCCCTGGTACCATTCTCGTAAATCTCTTCTGCACCCTCTCTAAGGCCTTGACATCCTTCCCAAACTGTGGTGCCCAGAATTGAACACAATATTCCAGCTGAGTCCTAACCAGTATTTTATAAAGGTTTAGCATAACTTTCTTGCTTTTGTACTCTATGCCTCTATTAATAAAGCCCAGGATCCCACATGCTTTTTTAACAGCCTTCTCAACTTGTCCTGCCACCTTCAAAGATTTGTGTATGTGCACCCCCAAGTCTCTCTGTTCCTGTACCCCCCTTAAAATTGTACCATTTAGTTTATATTGCCTCTCCTCATTCTTCCTACCAAAATGCATCACTTCACACTTCTCTGTGTTAAACTTCATCTGTCATGTGTCTGCCCATTTCACCAGTCTGTCTATGTCCTCCTGAAGTTTGTTACTATCCTCCACATTGTTTACTACATTTCCAAGCTCAATGTCGTCTGCAAACTTTGAAATTATACCCTCTATACCCAAGTCCAGGTCATTACTATATAACAGATAGAGCAGTGGCCCTAATACTGACCCCTGGGGAACACCATTGTATTACTATCATCCAGTCTGAAAAACAACTGTTCACCACTACTCTCTGCTTTCTGTTCCTTAGCCAATTTTGTATCCATGCTGCCACTGTCCCTTTAGTCCCATGAGCTTAATTTTACTTACAAGTCTTTTATGTGGTACTTTATCAAATGCCTTTTGAAAGTCCATATATACATCAACTGCACTACCCTCATCAACTCTCTGTTACTTCATCAAAGAACTTAATCAAGTTAGTCAAACACATTTGCCTTTAGCAAATCTGTGCTGACTTTCATTTATTAGCCTATACTTTTCCAAGTGCCAATTTATTTTGTCCCGGATTATTGTCTCTAAAAGTTTCCCCACCACCATTAGGCTGACAGGCCTGTAATTGCTGGGTTTATCCCTCCCCCTTTTTTGAACAGAGATGTAACATTTACAATCCTCCAGTCCTCTGGCACCGTCCCCATATCTCTTGCAAGTTTTTTCTCGTATTCTTTTTGCAACTCTTACTTCTTTTGTATCCCTTTGCTGTTCTTTATAATCTCTCCCAGTCTGCGGGATCTCTACTATTCTTTGCATTTTTCTGTAAGCCCTTTTAGTTGTATACTATCTCTCACCTCTTGTTGACTAAGGTTGTTTAATTACACAAGTAGAGCTCTTGCCCTTTAAGGGGATGTGCGAGTCTTGTATTATACCAAATATTTCTTCGAATACCTCCCGCTGTTCATCTGTAGTTTTACCCATGAACAGTACCGCCGCGTTTACTGTGGTCAATTTCTGGCTCATCTCTTCAAAGTTAGCCAAAGTTAAAACCTTGATTTGTGACTCAACCTTCTCCCCCTCAAAAGCTAATATTGAATTCAATATGGTCACTATTACCTAGATGTTCCTTTACCATTAGATTGTTGACTAATTCTGGCTCATTACTCAACACTAAATCTAGAATGGCCTGTTCATTAGTTTGAGAACATATTGTTCCAGAAAACTGTCTCAAATACACTTATGAAATTTGCTGCGTTTGGGACTCACACTGTTCTGCTTCTCCCAGTCTGAAAATTATAAAGTCTCCCATTATAAACACACTGCTTTTCTGATCTCTATTTATAGATTACATTACTTCATCACTGCTATCAGGAGGTCTGTAGACACCTCTAGAAACTCTACTGCCTGCTCACCCATACTGATATCTCTTCTTTCTAATTCTGTAATAATGTCCTTTATCACTTTAACTTATCACACCATCATTAACAAGTGATTGCTGCAGAATGGAACACTCTTCTTTATGATGGTTAATAGAAATGCTAAAATCCCTTCCATTACACCAAACCTCAGAAGTGTACTAGATTTAATTTCACTTGCACCAATAACAGAACTGCACACAGGTAACTTTAGCTTAAATATTTAATTCTTATATAATGAAAAAATAACAAAATAACTGAAAAATACAACAGGAGTGATGAAAGACAAGAAGTGTGATAAGTTAAAGTGATAAAGGACATTATTACAGAATTAGAAAGAAGAGATATCAGTATGGGTGAGCAGGCAGTAGAGTTTCTAGAGGTGTCTACAGACCTCCTGATAGCAGTGATGAAGTAATGTAATCTATAAATAGAGATCAGAAAAGCAGTGTGTTTATAATGGGAGACTTTATAATTTTCAGACTGGGAGAAGCAGAACAGTGTGAGTCCCAAACGCAGCAAATTTCATAAGTGTATTTGAGACAGTTTTCTGGAACAATATGTTCTCAAACTAATGAACAGGCTGATAAATAGTCTTAAAAAATTACCTTTAACGCTATTTATAATCTGGACTTTGCTCTCATCCCCTTTTCTTATCTTTAGGCTATTGTCATTTATTTTTACTTCTGCCTGAGCCTCCAATCCTTTATTGGTTTAAAATCCTTTCTACAGCCCTTTCAGCTAGGACCTTGGCTGAAGTGCAGCCTGTCCCAGTAGGTGGATGATGAAAAGAATGTCAAACTATGTTATTCATAGTATTGCAGATCATATATAAAGTTTTCAGTAAGTAAAAGTTCAAAATAACAAGTAATCCTTTAATGAAAATGAGTTTCCTTACACATTTATTTAAACATCACAAAATATATACTTGTAGTATTTTAATATTGGTTACAAATTTATCATACAAATGTTAAGTTGCAAACTACATGCCATTGTGCTATTCTATCATTCACAACACAAAAACACTTGCATGAACAAACACTAAGTAACTTTATGAAAACCGTGGCCAAGCAGATTACTGCAGTATTGGAGGTGGTAATTAAAAACCTTAGAACTTCTAGGCTAAGAACCCTGACCAACTTTCAATAAGTTACTCCAGTTTTTGGTCTATTCAAAATGTGATTTTTTTCTCCCCCCCCCTCCCGAGGGTTCAAATGTTATTTTTCCTCCCAGGTCATATGCCAACTGGTTAAAAGGGAAGTGCATGATCTAGTTCACTGCCCAGAGAAATGTTCCGTCAAGTTCATTTGAAAACTCAACCATGTTAGACAATCTTGGCTTTCCATCCAGTTACAATTTAACTTGGGAGATTGGTGCTGCACATCATGTGCGACAAGACTGCTCATGTGTGAATGATATAAAACAGCCTTTCCTCTTCCCTCCCCTTCTGTTGATGTCAAGACAAAAAGCTCTGATAAGCTTAAAAAAAACCCAGCTCGGACTGTATAAACTTGTTTTCAACGTTTTTAAACGGTAATCAAAATACACCATCATTAACAAGTGATTGCTGCAGAATGGAACACTCTTCTTTATGATGGTTAATAGAAATGCTAAAATCCCTTCCATTACACCAAACCTCAGAAGTGTACTAGATTTAATTTCACTTGCACCAATAACAGAACTGCACACAGGTAACTTTAGCTTAAATATTTAATTCTCATCATTGGTCCCTCTACAGTTATTCTAAGCTCTGAAGAGATTATCTAATGTCACTATTTTACAGATATACATCACGTTAGTCTTGTAGTTTTCAAACTGCTAGCGGTGAAAAAAATCAGTAGCCAACAATATGACATGATTTGAATAATTCTTAGGCAATCAAATACTTTGGGATTATCATTTTAAAAAAAATCTACATTAGTTGTTTGTACACAGTAAATTTGCTCAAGAGTAACTACAACCGTAGACACTTTAATCATGCTTTCCACTCTAGGGAGCTATGCACATGAAGGCATCAATATCTGCAATATCTAGTAAATACAAGTCATTTTTCTAAACCACTTCCCATTTACATGCACTAGTTTGTTATTTGAAGGCATAAGCTTTTGTCAGGCAAAAATGAGTCTCGGAACAAAAAATAGCCAACTGCAGAATGAATTCCCAGAGATCCAATACATGTGAAGCTAGACATCCTGGCACTTAATTATGTATAACTGCCACTTAGAGTATCAATTATGCAGATCAACCTTGGAGCCCATGAATTAAGTCATCAAATCATTACGTTTCCTATTTCTTACAGATTTAATACTTGAACTCTCAGATTCCTGTTCTGGGCTTGAGAACAAATGGTACTGGTGGCCATCAGTGGCAATATTCTACTAAATTAATCTATCTCATCATTAGGTAACCTTACAGGATTATTTTATCTGCTGTGCATAACATAAATTAGTGTCATCTAACATTTGGAGATGTTAAGTCCAGGACCATTAAGCATCAGATTGGTCGCTGTCTAGCACCTTTGTGTAAATAGGACTCAAAAGGTCACTGTTAAACTTGAGTTCAGAACCTTCATTAATTCTTCTGGTGCTGTATCTAGTGTAGAAAAGTTCTTCAGTAAGTGGAGTTAGTGACCTTATAGAACATCATTTTTGGTATTCTATACTGGCTAATTCCCATAAAAAGTACAACATGTATCACTTGTGCAATCAGGTTTATAATGATCTTGTGACAAATGACTCATCCTGGTTTTAATAGTTTGGATCTACTTTTTGTCAGGTTTATTATTTCGTGCTGATGAAAGGTCATCAACCTGAAATGTTAACTCTGTTTCTCTCTCCACAGATGCTGCCTGACCTGCTGAGTATTTTCCAGCATTTTCTGTTTGTATTTCAGATTTCCAGCATCCGCAGTATTTTGATTGTTATTATTTCAGGTGTCATGTCCAGTGTAAATCATCCCAAGCGTTCTAGTCAAGTCCACATTATCCACTGTTCAAAAAGTCAGTTCCGTGCACTGCATGAATCAAGTCATCTTTACTCACTGAACCATCACAAACCTGAGGGAAATGACTTGGTCCAATTCATTTCTCACATACACACAATCTCATACGGATCACAAAACAATTTTTAAAAAGGTTAAAATATTAATATAATTACAAAGACATGCAGATCATGTTCACCCCTCCACAAAGATGCCCAAATTTATTTTTTGTTGCTGAGCTAGCATCAATAAAATATCAACTTCAGTTAAGAGTTTACTATTACTGAAAATAGGGGAGAGGAAACCTTAGTTTGCAAGGCTAAAACACTGTCATTAAAAGATGGAAAATTTAAACAAAGAAGTAAGATATTTGGTTGTAACAAAATATTTTAAGTCTTCATGTGCTTTGTATCTGAATAAACAATGCGATTTAGATCCTACAATTAGCACCAAGTCGATCCGAAAGATATTGAGGCTGGAGTGGCATTTCAAGTCTTTTACCTTACAGCACTACACTCATAAGTCAAGCATTGCCCGTAACTATTACCATTTACGAGTGATTTATAATTCAAATAAAAGTTAATTAATATAAAGGTCAAATGCACAAAAAAAAAGAGAAACGATAATAACCAGCGTATGAACACAGAAATATAGCTTCATACTTAAACACTTAAAAAATGCACTGGTCTATTACCAAATCATAAGACTATATAAACTGAATTAGAGACAGCTTTGCAGCATATAAAATGTAAATAATCTTTCAAAATAAGAGTATATCAGTTATTACAATTTCCATAATTTAGTATCACTATTAGTTTTAGAGTACATCGCTCGGTAAAATTTTTTTAAAACATTAACTACTTGACAAAATTAATTTTAAAACGAATTATCGTAGATCAAGGAAAACAAGGCAATCTGACATGCAGTGGAACTGGTTTTAAAGACCATTTAACCATACTTTCAATGAGTGTGCGTGTGTTTGTTTGTTCTTTAAAACTTGGAATAGAACAGTACCATAAGGGGTCAATAGACAAGTTTCATTGTACTGAATTCATGAAAAATATATTCAAGAGCATTGGTTTGCTGATGTTACTATTCCACCACATCCTGGTCTAGATTGCACTTCTATCCATCGAAAGATTGCAGTTATTTTCCCAGGATTACTTCACAATGCAAACATCAGATTCAAGACTCGGTAAAATAGTTCATTCACTGGCACAGGAGTTTAGTCCTTAGATTCTTCTAGCTTTTCTTCTTCTTCAGTTTTGAGGAAAAGTAGTGGAAACATTCCTAGGATGCAACCAATGGTCACACCTATCACCTTGCCCTATTTAAATGAAAATAAAGGATAGGATTTGTTTTTTAAAAAAACACAGGTAGATTACTCACTTGGAATGGGTTAATTCACATTTCAAAAGCAGATCACAAAAATGGGTTTCATTCCCGAGTCAAATGAAGGTTATTTTAAAGTGACTCAGAACACCTGTAGGACATGTTTACAGTATCAAGGTCCAAATTGTAAATTTAACCCACCCAACCCCACTCCTGCTCGCTTACTTTCACCAAATGAATCCACGATAAAAAAAATTTACCATCCAAAAGACAACATCCATTACCCTCAACTAGGTATTTATTAACTGGTTTAGAAATGAGGCTTTTTCCCCCAATTAAATGAAGGGCATAACTGATTAACCTCTTCAACTGGAGAGCTTTCCAAATTGATAAGTAATAAAGCAACATCTTGAATTTATAGAGCACCTTATTGTCCTAAAGCACGACACAGCCAATAAATTACTCCTGAAATAGTCACTTTTATTCCTCTATGTTCTGGTCTAGATTGCACTTCTCTCCATTGAAGGCCTGCAGTTATTTTTC
Source organism: Heptranchias perlo (assembly GCF_035084215.1). Taxonomy (NCBI): domain Eukaryota; kingdom Metazoa; phylum Chordata; class Chondrichthyes; order Hexanchiformes; family Hexanchidae; genus Heptranchias; species Heptranchias perlo. The sequence goes on along the minus strand of NC_090327.1, from coordinate 134,973,690 downwards.
GAGAATTACTTCACAATGCAAACATCAGATTCAACATTTATGTAGGCAAACACAGCAAGGTCCTACAGTCAGTAAAGCAGTTAATCTGTTTTTAATGGCATTGGGTGAGAGACAAATGTCAGCATGGTTACCAGGTGAACTCTTTTTCTTCAAACAGTGCAATGGGATCTTTTATGTTCACCTGAACCACCAGAACAGGTAGACAGGGCCTCCGTTTAATGTCTCATCCAAAAAACAACATCACTAACCATGCAGCACTCCCTCAGTACTGCAAGAAGTGTCGGCCTACATCATGTGCTCCAGTTCTGCAGTGGACCTGAACCTACAATTTTCTGACTCGAGCAAGAGTGCCAGCAACTGAACCAAGCTGACACTATTATAAGATCTACATGCTGAAACCAGAAAGCCTATTTCCAAACTGGGATAAATGCATCAGAGCACTGTAAGGATTGTTTTCTCCTGGTTTATAGTAAGCATAACCACAGGCAAACTGGCACTTGCCTGTATTCAGGAAGGAGTTACTGGGTTAACCAAATAGCTTTCAGATTTTTTTGTTTGTATGCCAATGCCTAGGATCAGGCAGATGGATTAAAGAGTCTTTTATCAGCATTACAGTCTGCAATCTAACCTAAATTTGTTGTTCCAATGGTTCAATTGCTGTATTTGTGCACAAATCTTTGAAGGTGGCATGACGGGTTGAGAAAGCGGTTAAAAAAGCATACAGCATCCTGGGCTTTATAAATAGAGGCACAGAGTACAAAAGCAATGAAGTTATGATGAACCTTTATAAAACACTGGTTCAGCCACAACTGGAGTATTGTGTCCAGTTCTGGGCTCCGCACTTTGGGAAGGATGGGAAGGCCTTGGAGAGGGTGCAGAAGAGATTTACTAGAATGATTCCAGGGATGAGGGACTTCAGTTACATGGATAGACCGGAGAAGCTGGGGTTGTTCTCCTTAGAGCAGAGAAGGTTGAGAGGAGATTTGAAAGAAGTGTTCAAAATCATGAAGGGCTCAGATAAAGTAAATAAAGAGAAACTGTTTCCACTGGCGGAAGGGTCGAGAACCAGAGGACACAGATTTAAAGGTGATTGGCAAAAGAACCAAAGGCAGCTTGAGGAAAACCTTTTTTACACAACGAGTTGTTATGATCTGGAATGCGCTGCCTGAAAGGGTGGTGGAAGCAGATTCAATCACAGCTTTCAAAAAGGAATTGGATAAATATTTGAAGGGAAAAATTTAGAGGGCAATGGGGAAAGAGTTGGGGAATTGGACTAACTGGATTGCTCTTACAAAGAGTTGGCACGGGTTCGATGGGCTGAGTGGGCTCCTTTTGTGCTGTGACCATTCTATGATTCAATGTCTAATGAGCAGTACAGTCTTAAGAGTTCTACGGTATCATCATTACCTGTCTTTGATCAATCTTCAAAAGGGATAAACACATTATTGGGACACTCAGACTTGATGAAAACCCTTAGCATTCAGTCCTGGCTAAGCGTAACACCAATACTTGATGACAGCCACCCAAGGTCCTGGTAAGGCAAGTCATTCAAATGAAGGAGATACCCTTTCCAGGTGGGTTTCAAGCGTACAGACATTGGCAGTCCAGGGTCAAGTTCTCAGATAACTATTCTCTCTCTCACCACCCCTTCTAAAAGATGGGGAAAAAAAAACTGGTAAAATCCAAGACATCTAATCTGAATCCGCCCTAATTTTAGCCGGTGGGCCAACAGAGGTACCCAGGGAAATTCTGGGATAGTAGCCCCAAATCTACTTAGATATCAGCACAAGTGGGGAACATAATTGGACCAATTGCATTAAAGGTATGCAAGTCTAAGAAAAGGCCGTTGAATCGCAACTTTGTGTAGGCAGCATGCCAAATACAATAGATAGAAATCCACCACAATGCAAACTAGTCTGGAGTATGTAAACAGCACATGGATCACTAAATGTCCCTAATGTATAACATAATCTCATCTGATGTGCCTGACTTGCCTACAGCCATGTTTATGTACTGATCACCAGCATACCTAGCCGAGAGCTTTTTTAAAAAAAAAAGGTAGTGGAGCAGGAAGTTCTCCCACTGTCTTGGCCAACATTCACCCCTCAACCACCATCACCAAAACAAAAGTAACTGGCCATTCATCTCATTGCTGTTTATGGGACCTAGCTGTACGAAAATGGTCAGCCACATTTGCCTACAAAATAGTAATTAATTGGCTGTAAAGCATGCTGGGACATTCTGAAGATGTGAAAGATGCTATACAAATTAAAGTTCTTTCTTCAAAACTGTTTTGTTTCTGCCAACTAAGGTACTCTTCAGTGATACTTCCCAGTTCATTTCTCTTTGTTCATCCTTTATTCTAGTGAAATTTGCCTTTTAAGTCATCATAGACGCTTGTCTTGATCTTTTCTGGTACTAATTACCAGATAATCTGAAATGTAATCATGGCTCTAGTCCCCAAATTCTCCACTACTTCTATATTAATATAATCCTGATTACTTGCAAGAGCTCGATCTATACATGAATTACCCCAGTGGGTTTCCCAGCATATAGAAAGTAATCCTGTACTACATTCAGATTCTAGCCTTTGATTGCACTCATTACTTTTCTCTTGGGTTGGAACAAACTCCCAGAGAAGGCAGTTGATCGAATCAAGTGCCACCTTTAAAAAATGGAGCTGAAACGATTATCTGTTGAGAAGCACGATTGAGGATTAGAGATTTTTTTTATATATAAACACTGCTCGTTTTTTTCCCTCCCAGGGGAAGAAAATCCGTTCTCCCTAAAATAGGGAGAACAAGTGGAGTGGGAGGAAGTCCATGATAGAAGCAGATGTGGACACTGGATGGAGTGGTTTTTATGGGCTGAATGGCCTTTTCTCACTTTGGATTTTCTTACACTCTTATTGTTTAGACGAAGTGTGTTTACTCCGTTGAATCTCACTTTCTGCCCATTATTCATCCCTCCCTTGTTAGACACCCTCCAAGCTCGTTTTTCCCATGGTTAAACTCCTAGCCGCTCCCAATCTCTAATTTACAACAACTTGCATTAATCCTTTACTCCATTACCATTGAAAAATGTCCTAAGGAACTTCACAGAAGGGCAATCAGTCAAAAATCAACATCAAGGGGGATATCAGCAGGAGTGACTGGTCAAGGAATGGGTCTCAGAGGAGGACGAGGTGGGGAGGGAATTTCGGAGTCTAGGTCCTAGAGAGCTGAAAACTTGGCCGCCAACGGTTGGGTGAACTGAGTTGGAAAAACGCAGAGTTCTTGGAGGTTCGTAGGGCAGGAGAATGTAACAGAAATAGGGAGGGGTCAGGCCATTAAGGGATTTAAACACAAAAAGGTGAGAATTTTAAATTTGAGGCATTAGGAGGCCAGACGCCAATGTAGGTCAGCTTTTATACAGCCACTGTGCCCAATTACACCTCAGTACCTTGCTTCAAAATTCAGTTATACCTCAGTGTCCCGCTCTCCACCCCAGTTAAAATTCTCAGCAGGCAGCCACTGATCAAATTACACCTCACAGTACCCAGCCCCCACCCTGCTTAAAACTCAGTACCCAACCCCTGAATCCAGTTACACCTCACATGGCTCAACCCCTAACCCCAGTTAAACCTCAGTACCCAGCCCCCGACCCCAGTTACACCTTACATGGCCCAGCCCCCGACCCCAGTTACACCTTACATGGCCCAACCCCTGACCCCAGTTACACCTCTCAGTACCCAGCCCCCGACCCCAGTCACACCTCTCAGTACCCAGGCCCTGACCCCAGTTACACCTTACATGGCCCAACCCCTGACCCCAGTCACACCTCTCAGTACCCAGGCCCTGACCCCAGTCACACCTCTCAGTACCCAGCCCCCGACCCCAGTCACACCTCTCAGTACCCAGCCCCCGACCCCAGTCACACCTCTCAGTACCCAGCCCCCGACCCCAGTCACACCTCTCAGTACCCAGCCCCCGACCCCAGTCACACCTCTCAGTACCCAGCCCCCGACCCCAGTCACACCTCTCAGTACCCAGCCCCCGACCCCAGTCACACCTCTCAGTACCCAGCCCCCGACCCCAGTCACACCTCTCAGTACCCAGGCCCTGACCCCAGTCACACCTCTCAGTACCCAGGCCCTGACCCCAGTCACACCTCTCAGTACCCAGGCCCTGACCCCAGTCACACCTCTCAGTACCCAGGCCCTGACCCCAGTCACACCTCTCAGTACCCAGCCCCTGACCCCAGTCACACCTCTCAGTACCCGGGCCCTGACCCCAGTCACACCTCTCAGTACCCAGGCCCTGACCCCAGTCACACCTCTCAGTACCCAGGCCCTGACCCCAGTCACACCTCACATGGCCCAGCCCCCGACCCCAGTCACACCTCTCAGTACCCAGGCCCTGACCCCAGTCACACCTCTCAGTACCCAGGCCCTGACCCCAGTCACACCTCTCAGTACCCAGGCCCTGACCCCAGTCACACCTCTCAGTACCCAGGCCCTGACCCCAGTTACACCTCTCAGTACCCGGGCCCTGACCCCAGTCACACCTCTCAGTACCCAGGCCCTGACCCCAGTCACACCTCTCAGTACCCAGCCTCCGTTACACTCTCTCATGGCCCAGCCCTTGACTATCATACATTGCAGTACCCACTGACCCCAATTAGACCTCAGTACACAGCCGTGACCCCATTAAACCTCAGAGTATACCCGTCCCTGTCCATTTATACCCCTCAGTATCCAGCCTGTCCCCATTTACACTAATTAGACCTCTCAGCACTCAGTCACTTCCTCCAATTATAGAAGCAGAAGTAGGCCATTCAGCCCCTCGAGCCTGTTCGGCCATTCCATTAAATTACGGCTGATCTGTACCTCAACTCCATTTACCTGCCTATGCTCCATATCCCTTGACAATCTTACCTAACGAAAATCTATTGTTCAGTCTTGAAAATTCCAAGTGACCCAGTGTCCACAGCCTTTTGAGGGAAAGAATTTCAAATTTCCACTCCCCTTTGTATGAAAAAGTGCTTCCTGATTTCACCCCTGAATGGCTTAGCTCTAATTTTAAGATTGTGCCCCCTTGTTCTGCTTTCCCCCCCACCAGAGGAAATAGTTTCTCTGTATCTAAGATATCAAATCCTTCTATCATCATTTTAAACACCTCAATTAGATTACCCCTCAACCTTCTAAACTCCAGGGAATACAAGCCAGCTTTTTGCAACCTGCCCTCAAAATTTAACCCTTCAAGCGCTGGTATCATTCCAGTGAATCTGTGCTGCACCCCCTCCAAGACCAATATATCCTCCATTTATGGTGTATGATGCCCACAACTGAATGCAGTACTCCAGATTAAGTGAGTGGACAAAACTGTGGCAGATGGAGTTCAATGTTAGGAAATGTGAGATCATCCAGTTTGGAACTTAGAAAGATAGATCAGAGTAATTTCTAAATGGTGACAAGCCAGTAACTGTGGATGAGCAGAGAGATTCGGGGGTCCAAGTTCAGAAATCACTAAAAGTTTGTGAACAGGTACAACAAATAATTAAAATGGCTAATGGAATGTTGGCCTTTATCTCAAGGGGGCTGGAAGTTATGTTTTTTTAAATTCGTTCATGGGATGTGGGCATCTCTGGCGAGGCCGGCATTTATTGCCCATCCCTAATTGCCCTTGAGAAGGTGGTGGTGGTGAGCTGCCTTCTTGAACCGCTGCAGTCCGTGTGGTGAACTCTCTCCCTCAAAAAGCTGTTGAGGCTAGGGCAAATGGAAATTTCAAAACCGAGACTGGCGGGTTTTTGCTAGACATGGGTTATGGAACCAAAATACAGATCTTAAGCATGATCTAATTGAATGGTGGAACAGGCTCGAGGGACTAAATGGCCTACTTCTGTTCCTAGATGGAGTCTGACCAAGGCTCTGTACAACTGAAGCATTACTTCCTCCCATTTGTATTCCAGCCCCCTCATTAGCCTTTTTGATTATATTTTGTACCTGTGGATTAGCTTTTAATTACGAACATACATAACTAGTAATTAGTTATGATGTGGAGATGCCGGTGATGGGCTGGGGTTGACAATTGTAAACAATTTTACAACACCAAGTTATAGTCCAGCAATTTTATTTTAAATTCACAAGCTTTCGGAGGCTACCTCCTTCCTCAGGTGAACGATGTGGAAAATGAGGGGTATAATGGGGTCTGTGTCTAGGTACTGAGGGGTATAATGGGGTCTGTGTCGAGGTGCTGAGGGGTAACATCGTTCACCTGAGGAAGGAGGTAGCCTCCGAAAGCTTGTGAATTTAAAATAAAATTGCTGGACTATAACTTGGTGTTGTAAAATTGTTTACAATTAGTAATTAGTTGTGTACCTGGACACCCAAATCCCTTTGCTTCTCCACAGTTCCTAGTCTCTCACTATTAAGAAAATATTCCAATTTGTCATGCTTGGATCCCCAGCCACAGACCCCATTATACCCCTCAGTACCTAGACACAGACCCCATTATACCCCTCAGTACCTAGACACAGACCCCATTATACCCCTCAGTACCTAGACACAGACCCCCATTATACCCCTCAGTACCTAGACACAGACCCCATTATACCCCTCAGTACCTAGACACAGACCCCATTATACCCCTCAGTACCTAGACACAGACCCCATTATACCCCTCAGTACCTAGACACAGACCCCATTATACCCCTCAGTACCTAGACACAGACCCCATTATACCCCTCAGTACCTAGACACAGACCCCATTATACCCCTCAGTACCTAGACACAGACCCCATTATACCCCTCAGTACCTAGACACAGACCCCCATTATGCCCCTCAGTACCTAGATACAGACCCCCATTATACCCCTCAGTACTAGATACAGACCCCCATTATACCCCTCAGTACTAGATACAGACCCCCATTATACCCCTCAGTACCTAGACACAGACCCCCATTATACCCCTCAGTACTAGATACAGACCCCCATTATGCCCCTCAGTACTAGATACAGACCCCCATTATACCCCTCAGTACTAGATACAGACCCCCATTATACCCCTCAGTACCTAGACACAGACCCCATTATGCCCCTCAGTACCTAGATACAGACCCCCATTATGCCCCTCAGTACCTAGAACAGACCCCCATTATACCCCTCAGTACCTAGATACAGACCCCATTATACCCCTCAGTACCTAGATATTGACCCCATTATACCCCTCAGTACCTAGATACAGACCCCCATTATACCCCTCAGTACCTAGATACAGACCCCCATTATGCCCCTCAGTACCTAGATACAGACCCCCATTATGCCCCTCAGTACCTAGATATTGACCCCATTTTGCCCCTCAGCACCTAGATACTGACCCCATTATGCCCCTCAGTAGCTAAACACTGATCCCACTTTACCCCAGTACCTACTGAGCCCATTATACCCCTCAGTGCCTAGGTAATTGATCCCAATTACACCTCCGTACTGTGATGTATAACTGGGGTTCATAGCTGGGAACTAAGTCCTTAACGCCAATCGTACCTCACAGTACACAGCCCCGATCCTAGTTATAATTTCAATCCACATGAATTCCTTCCTCTGTTTTAATAAGACTCCCTGCTTCTGCCCCATCTGTTGCAGTCCCTGAATTACTCCAAAAACAGTATGGGTTGTTAAACATAAAATATTCAAATAAAAAATACATTTTGGCGATGATTTTAAGAGGTACCGTATTTTTACGCCAGTAATTTATTCATTTAAGTGGATTAAAACGAGTGACATAGTAACATTATCCTTTAGAGCTTGTTCAGAATTTGTAGAGGTTAGGGTAATTTGTCAGATAATTATAGTTAAAGGTGACTGTGTGAGGCAGTTAATAATCCCATAATCTCTGAATCCTGGTTTGAATACAACACTGATAAAACTGGGAGAAGGGACACTTAAAAATAGCTGGCAGAAGAACTCTCTCGAGTGCAAGCTTAGTCAATCTTAAATTGAATTCCCAGGGAACACAATTGCACAGAACAAACCTAACGATAATTCCACCCTAAGCAGATGTTGCAGGGAGTGAGTAATTGTGAGAAACAGAAAATCTTACTGATGAGGTGAGGGAGGGAGAGATCCTGATCAACCTACAACTGCTATGAGACACACAAAAAAGGTTCATCCCGTAAAATTTTACCCTACCACGCGACAAGAAAAAGCCTGAATACAGAAATTCCTAGTGACCAGATTTTTCAATTAACGGAAGTTGCAGCTCATGACTCCTACTGTAAATGACATCTCAATTCAAGATGGACAGCACTAATTTTAGTTCACTCGAACAAAAAGAAAACTGAAGGACAAAGCTGAAAACCTATCCAAAATTAAGACCAGAAATTGGAATCCTAACATCACAAAATTATCCAATCTCCTGGGTGGATGGCAAAATTCTTAAGCTTCACTGAACCCCTTGAGTAGATTGAAGAGATAATATCATTCCCATCAATCACACATCACATGTAAATAAAAAAAAACAGAAACATGGAAATGCAGGTTCCAGCACCAACAGTATGTCCATATTTTATTTATTTTTAAAAATCTTTTTTGTACAAAAGGCTCCTGATTTCTTTTCAAATTTTAAAAACTAAATCCATAGCAATTGCAGGCTTATTGCCCCGGCCAGCACTCTGCCTTTCCAGCCTGGTACATATTGTACAAGTGGCTGAGTTCCGAGAGGGCTACAACAGTAATTCCCCATCTTAGTTACCCAGATGGGTTCAAAAGAGCTGGGTCTCTATACTTTAGAGAAGCATAGACTTGGGGATGATTTGATTGAGGTTTATATGATGATGAAGGGATTAGAACGTATTTGTGTAGACCAAATGTTTCAACTGAATAGAATAGATGAGGGAGGACCAGGAGTCACTCTTGCAAGTTATGTAAGGGCAGAATTAGGTTTGGTGTTAGGAGACTTTTCTTCTCCCCAAGAATAGTGGACCCCCAGTGGAACAGGTTGCTGGCTCGTGCGGTGAACGGTGATTCGCTGAATTCCTTCGAGCGAGAGCTGGAACCATTTCTGGCTGGGGCGGACATTACCTTTTACCACCTGGTAATGTTAATCAAGGACTAGTTCACGATCACCTAAGAGGGTCGAAGGGGAATTTTCCAGTTTTTGTCCCCCCCTAATTGGCCTCTGTTTTTTTGGCCTCTCCCAGGAAGTTACATGGCTTCCAGTTGGTGTGGAGAGTGAACGTATTGTAATGTACAGGACATCACAACTGTATGGGACAGGCTGGATGGACCGGGAGGTCTTTTCCTGTCTGTCATTTTTTGTACATTCGTATGTACATGGACTATATTGGCAAGACTTTCAACACGTCACAAAATGATCCAATTTCCTACTAATCTACATTTAAGAAAAATCTGAGGACTAAATCGCTAAGAAATATGAAGACACTATTGTAAGCAGGCTGGAAAATGTGATTAGTTTACTGGGCTCTTCTTTTAGAAAACAAAAATCTAAAGGAACAAAAATCATTAAGTGTCTTATCCCACGTCTCTAAATCAGTAGATCTTCAAACTATTAAGATCGTCATTAGAAAACGCTTAGTGGACTTTTCTTTTTGAAAAGTGTGGAATAAATTAGCCATATTGGAAAAACCTCCTACAAATGAGCATGTTGCAGGTCGAACACTAAATCAGAAAAGAACGTAGACACCTGACCTTTACCACGAAATAAATATCTCAATCATTTTGAGAGTATCATGAAATATTCAAAGTGAAAATGGAATAGCATTATACTGTGCCAGGAAGTCAGACCTTAAAAATCAAAGCTGGACTTCATGGTCTTTAAAAAAAAAAAATGTTTTAAAAAGCTACTCTGAAGGTTTTAATCCAAATACGCTTTGAAATTACCAACACAGCTGCAGTGTCAGCCAATCCACAAAGTGTCAATACAGAAAGAACTGTTCCACTTTGCAAGTAAGTTTTCAATATTTAGCCATTCTGCCAACAAACCCTTGCAATAGAATACAGCTTCTTAAAGGAGCATTCCAGCTGTGATCTAAACTTCAGTCAAGTTCAGCAGTGCCACCCACTGTGCTGCAGTTTTCATGACACTAAAGCAATCATACTGTTCTGTTGAAGCTATGCTATTTTCAGTACAGCGGGTGCTGGAAGGGGGGGAAAAACGGGAGGAGTCTATGTGACGTAAATCAGCTCATAAGGGTATGTGTGTGATGTGAATTTAAACAATAGGTGCGCAAGATTTACCGTGGTGTTTTAGTGACTATGTGAATCTCTTTGCAAGAATAGGTGCATTTTTTTAAAAATTATTCCCCTCAAGGCTATGAATCATCGATGAAATGAACTCATTGAAACATATAAGATTCTGAGGGGGCTTGACAGGATAGATGCTGAGAGGTTGTTTCCCCTGGCTGGAGAGACTAGAACTAGGGGGCATAGTCTCAGGATAAGGGGTCGGCCATTTAAGACTGAGATGAGGAGGCATTTCTTCACTCAGAGGGTTGTGAATCTTTGGAATTCTCTACCCCAGAGGGCTGTGGATGCTGAGTCGTTGAGTATATTCAAGGCTGAGATAGATAGATTTTTGGACTCTAGGGGAATCAAGGGATAAGAGGATTGGGCAGGAAAGTGGAGTTGAGGTCGAAGATCAGCCAATGATCTGACTGAATACCGGAGCAGGCTCGAGAGGCCGCATGGCCTACTCCTGCTCCTATTTCTGACGTTCTCATGTCTTGACAAGCTTTTTGATGGTGTAATGCAGCATAACCAAGCATGACTCTGTCCACATCAGAAATCCAGTTTTCCAGCAGACATTGCTAGTCCAGCAGTCAAAAAGAGGGACTCTGGCCTTTGTCTTTCCAGAGCAGGAAAGGGAAAAGACAGGCCAATTGTAGCACAGTAGGGAATTGTGAGCACCTCAAAATGGATTTGATTTTGTTTTCTACCTTAATCAGGGGTTGTCACTTTCACTCAATAACCTCCCCATCTCTCTTCTACTCCATCTCTTCCATATTCATAAAATAAATGTCCAACTCTCAACTCCTTTATTTGCATTCTTTCCTCTTCTCCAAGACTTTCATCCTCGTGAACATGTTGAGCACAATTAGGGCCATAGGTTAAAAAGTGAACAGTAGCTACCTGGGAGTGTACATGGAAGTAACCTTAATTGAGAAATTCATATGATATCACGAGTGAAGCTTGAGCACTTTAAAACAAACCCAACAGAAGGTTGGTGCCAAGAGGAAACTGGTCTCAGCTGTATTAAATATAAACCTACACTAAAGGGTAGTATCTAATACTGAAAAAAAAATACTGGAATGCCACTGACCCATCATATCACAGTAGTAGAAAACAACCAGATCCACTGTCCCTATAACCGATCAGAACACCAGAACCACCTCTAGTATTCAGTTATAAATATGACCACATTCCACCCAAGAAAATGCACCATACAGTCACTATTCCTTACCCAATCCTAAAAGTACCCAAAAAAACAGGCTTATGCATAAATTTACCCTCCCATTTTCCAATTGCCCAGACCCAAACCAACCCAGCTGACGACCCAACATGTGTGAGAAAGCACACGTGCACATAGATTTCATTAATCTCTCTCCTGGCTGGCTGGCTTTTTCATCCAGACAAAATTGAAATATCAGCTTGCTCCTCGATCCTACCACCTCATGGCCTGACCATTGTATTCTCTCTTTCTTATCCCTTGGAGGAAGAAAATAAACATCTGACCAGATAGCTCAAATCTGAATACGATAGTCAAATTATATAATTGCGGGTTTTTTCCCCCCCCAATCAAAAAGGGAGGTTCTCCATTTAGAAGATAAGTGATTAAAAGGGTACAGTTGGGAAAATAGCTTTTCCTTATTGAGCAGACACTAGCTTCAATAGCAGCATCATTTATTAAGATTTAATTTATTTCAATATAACCTATCCACCCCGCTACTTAAAGAAACCAGTTTAACTAAATTCCTTTGTACAAGCTATAACAGAGAGTCTAACCCCTGCCTGCTTTTCTTTTTAAACTGAAGTCAGTGAACAAGGGTTTGCATGGCTCCATATAGAGTACTTCCTAACAGGAAGAGTATGGTAGGGTAGGAGGTAAGTCACTGAGACATTCGCAATCAGGAAACAAGGATCAGGGAGGGAGGGAAAGGAGGCAGGAGCATCTGAAAAATTAAACACTCACCAGCTGCGAGCTAAGTCGAGTTTGCCACATGTCAGCTTGTTTTGGATTTAGATCAGGACTTGGCAGACCCAGTCTTGATGCAAGAGCCTCCACATACCCTGCGAGTCTAAACACATTGTTAAAAATAAAAATCAATTGCCAAACATTTATTCATAATGGTCACATACACTCTTGGAAAAATAATGCAGCAGGCAACCAGCTCGAAGGCCTCTGCAAACGTGTTATAAATTAGGCGTAATGGTGCATGCAACAGCACACAAGAATGATTATGCTTCTGACAGCAGGGTGGTCTTGTTCGAAGCACGTTTTCAGTAGTAGCACTACAGTGCAGTGACATCCAAAGATAGAGACACTAAACACTTCCGAGACGAGTCAAAGAAATGTTCACTCTGACCATGATGATTGGGAGAGGCTTTGAAACAAAAATGATGCTGAACTAATACCACAAAAATGTATTTTTTCCCAGTACAATTGAAGCTCAATTCCACATTGCTGACATCAGTTTACTGGCAGCATGAATCATTTGTACTTGTAGGCCTCAATCCAGTTCACAATTGTTCCTTCCGTTCATGTACTAATTACAGCATTGTTGCAAGCCACATATTAGTCAGCAGATTGGATTTCAAAGTGGAAATATTCCAGTTTGAAAAAGACTGCTTAATTTTACAGGAAAATAAAGATTTTATTAAAAGTACACACATATGTATGAGGGCAACACTGGTAGGCAATTTATTTTATTTTGAAAAGAGGACATTTCTAAAGGAACCTACCCAGCACTTGGATTAGTGAACATTTCAAAGGTTTCCTCCCTGTCCTGCGCCCTGCAACCCCCCCTATCATTTCCCCACAGGTCACATATACTCTTAATGAAAGAATGCACCATGTAACCAGGTCCCAGGCCTCTGCAACGTGTTCTAAATTAGGCACAAGGATGCATGCAACAGGGCACAGGAATGATTATGCTTCCGACTGCAGGAAGATGAGGAACTCATATGAGGGGACGATCCAATGCTCTAAACTGACGTGCCCCATCACATTAAAGCTCCAGTGTGCTGTACCATCATATCAGAATGATGTTGTTCAAAGGAATTTGTGGTTCTTGCACATGAAACACAAAGTCAACATGCAGGTACAGCAAGCAATTAGGAAGGCAAATGGTATGTTGGCCTTTATGGCAAGGGGGTTGGAATACAAGAGTGAGGAAGTCTTGCTACAATTGTACAGGGCTTTGGTGAGACCTCACCTGGAGGAGAGATTGAGTAGAATGGGCCTATACATTCCCCTTGGAAATATATCACCGTTCTTTCATCGTTGCTGGGTCAGAATCCTGGAACTCCTTACCTAATAGCACTGTGGGAGAACCTTCACCACACGGACTGCAGTGGTTCAAGGCGGCGGCTTACCACCACCTTCTCAAGGGCAATAAATGCTGGCCTCGCCAGCAACGTCCACATCCCATGAATGAATTTAAAAAACTCTCTGGTGTTCAGAAGAATGCGAGGCGATCTCTCTGAAACATATAAGATTCTGAGAGGGCTGGACAGGGTAGATGCCGACAGGCTGTTTCCCCTGGCTGGAGTGTCCAGAACTAGGGAGCACAGTCTCGGGATAAAGGATTGGCCATTTAAGACTGAGATGAGGAGAAATTTGTTCACTCGGGGGATTGTGAATCTTTGGAATTCTCTACCCCAGAGGACTGTGGATGCTCATTCATCGAGTGTATTCAAGGATGAGCTTGAGAGATTTTTGGGCTCTAAGGGAATCAAGGGATATGAGGGTCGGGCAGGAAAGTGGAGTTGAGGTCGAAGATCAGCCATGATCTAATTGAACGGTGGAGCAGGCTCGAGGGGACATATGACCTACTCCTGCTCCTATTTCTTATGTTCTTAACTGTTCACAAATGTTTTCACTAGGTAAATAATGAAATGGAATCTTAAGCTCAATATAGCAAGCAAAAATATAGGTCCTGCACCAATTAAAATTTAGTTGGCGAATATACTGAGCTTTCATACTGCTTCACCTCAATCCAAAGATCATGGTACAAGACAGCCCCTAAAATGTCCAATGTTCCAAACAATCAGTCCAACGTTTAAGAGAAACTAAAACGGATAGCCGTAGTTGTCCAGCAGCTACACCCACAGGGACGAATCAGAGGGTCAGAGTTCAAATCTAGGTTCTTAGACATATTCACACATGATAAACACTTCCTCCCATAAAAGGTAGCATATTCTGAGCCAGATGACTAGAGGGACACTTGGCAGTGCCAGAGTATTCCACCTCCAGAAAAAAGAAAAATCAGTGCACTCACATCTACCCTGCACTGAAGGTCTACCTCCAGTCAACATGGAATCCTAGGCTGCAGTTATACTGCCATTTTGCGTTAATACGCAGCGGTCACCACTCAGTATCGACGTTAAAAGTGGCTGTGCAAATCTGGAGTTGGGTCCTGCTCGGAATTCAGACACTGGTGGGGTAAGACCTCCCTAAGCAGGCTGGCTCGCTCACATCTTTCGGGCTTGACACCAGATGGAATACAGTTCCAGTATCATTGCGGCTTAACGAGTGCTCAGGTGGTCCTTTGGCCTAAGGCAGTTCTATGAAACGTTTGCAGAAAGTTTTTTTGCCCCAAATATTAAAAATGTTACTAGTCAAGAGTACAGCTCTGCACAGATATGTAAGCATCCATCCACAGAACAGAGCTCTCTCTGGGCACGCAGAGTGCGATTCACAACTGGGCAAACGTAACAGGGTCTTGCTGCCTGCACTTTAGTGTAAACCACCATTTTACAGCCCAACATTCCACCCATATCACCCCTCCTTGTAGAGCAGCACAAGAGCAAGAGGAAATTAGCAGAAGAGGTTACTCATTTATCCAGGAGATTTTTTAAAAATCATTAATTACACAAAATTCAATGGCTACATGTATTGCATTATTTTTTAAAACCTGTATAGCTAACAATCTGTAAATAACGTGGAATATATTTGGACAGGGAAATCGCCATTTCAGAATCAGCTAGAGTACCGTCACCACCACAGAATCAGATTGTGTGTCTTTAGCATATATTGTGGCTTCCTGTTACTGGCTGCCAAATAAAAAAAATTGGAGTAAGAGTTGTCACTAGGAACATGGAAAGGACCATTTTGATGTGTCCAGCCAGCCCCAGAGTTCAAAAGCAGAATACACTACCTGAATCCTTCAGTTGATACTCTCGACTGATACCTGTCCAGCTACAAAGGCAACTGTAGTACAACTTGCATTTATGTGGCACTTTAAACATAGAAAGCATCCTAAGGTGCTTCAATCGCATCTCTTGCCATTAAGAGCACAGGCGTCTTGGATTGCCTGTCCATCAATCCTCTGAGCCAAAAACATACCTGGCACAGAAAGACTGGGACAGCCAAAAAAAGTATTTCTTGATCAAAAAATTCAAAATCTAAGTAGAACGGCTGATTTACACTAAAGTTAACAAAGGCCAGATAAAGGCCAGAGTACAGCCACTTGTTATAAGTTTATATAACTCAAAAACAACATTAATTTCATTCTGCTTATTTAAAGAAAAGCACGTTTTGGTCACAAGCTGGATACAGTATCATCAAGGAACCACATCATACTGGTAGGAAATTGAGTATTTATTGTATTTCTAATATTTTCCCCACTGTACAGTCCTCATGTTTATAACTATTCAAGTACTTAAGACCATACTTACCCCAGGCCGGCCACATCAGACACAAGGTTACCCAGTGCTGCAGCTGTTTTGTTGAAAAAGCAAAAAGAAAAAAAAAAATCAGTTGAAATAATAACACAAAAGGTTTAACAAATGGGGTCGACTCTTTGAAATAATTAGATTCTACAGCTTTATTTCAATCCTGACTGGTCCTCTGCTGAAGGCATGACTCGGAGGTACAGCTTTATGAGCACCAGTCGATCTCCTATACCTCAGAGTGGCCATTCTTGAGATGCGAGTTGGCTAAGTGACAACTGGGGCCCCTATAGCTGAGCCGAACACTCCTTTCTCTGCTTGGCATTGTGTGCAGCAGGGGTCACTGGAAAGCAATTACAAACAGAAACCCTGGTTGACTTTTCACCTCGTTAGTCCCGAGACGCTGAGACAAATTGGAAGATCCTGTACCGTTGTCTAGTTGTGATGAGCTAACTCAGCACGGACTGTGAACTGAACCTGGGACTCCCTTTAATGGCTTTACTAACAATCGCTGGGCGAGTGCAGAATTGTTTACCGTGGCTCAAGTTCACCAGTTTGTGAGTTCAACATAACTCGAGACAAGGAGACGGAGTGGGTCTTTGTCATAACATTAAAATGTTCTGCACACACTCATACATGCCAATCTTGGAAACTAGCAGAAATTGGCCAGCAGCATTAAAATAAAACAGCTGATATTCAAGCATGGTTCTCATGTCTATAAACCAGTGGTTATATGGACTTTGCACCTTCAGCGGGAAGTATACACGACATATTTGCATTGGAGGGGGAAAAATGAGCATATAGAATTTACAGCACAGAAACAAACCATTCAGCCCATCAGGTTCATGCTGGAGTTTATGCTCCATACGAGACTCCTCCCTCCTTCAGCTAACCCTATCAGCATATCCTCTATTCCTTTCTCCCTCGTGTTTATCTAGCTTCCCCTTAAATGCATCTTTGCTATTTGCCTCAACTACTCCTTGTGGTAGCGAGTTCCACATTCTAACCACTCTCTGGGTAAAGAAGTTTCTCCTGAATTCCCTATTGGATTTATTCGTGACTATTTTATATGTCTGGCCCCTAGTTCTGGTCTCCCCTGCAGGTGGAAACATCTTCTCTACATCTATCCTAACAACCCTTTCATAATCTTGAAGACCTCTATCAGGTTACCCCTCAAAATTCTCTTTTCTAGAGAAAAGCCCGCCGGCCTACGCAATCTTTCCTGATGGGTATAACCTCTCAGTTCTGGGATCATGCTAGTAAATCCTTTTTGCACCTTCTCCGGTGCCTCTATATCCTCTACAATAATGGAGTCCAGTTCACAGCACTCCAAGTGTGGGCCAACCAAGGCTCCATACAAATTCAACATAACTTCTCTCCATTACAATTCCATCCCTCTAGAAATGAACCCCAGATCTTGGCCCGCCCCTCCTATGGCCCCACCACCCTGCGTTGCCACTCCGAGTGAACTGTGCATCCCCATATGAAAGCCCAAAGGGGCAATCTGAACGCTGAAGGCACCAAATCATTAGTGTGTTTTTAAGGATTTACAGGGGCATGATCCTCCAGAAAAAAATTGAATTTTTATGTTAAATTATACATTTGGGTTAATTTTAAGCACTTTTATACTGGACAATTAATAGATTTTTCATTACCCAAAGGTGATCCGAGCAGTCAGTCAATCTTGCATCCAACACCGCCCCCCCCTGCAAACGCCCCAGGTCACAAAAGGTATTCCACACCCTCCCTCCCCAGTTCACAGAGACAATGTATCCCACCCAACTCCCCATCCCTTCAGGTGTTCTCCTCTCCAAACTGCCCAGTTCACCTGAGCATCCTTCTTCCTCTCCTTTGTCAACTCAACCTGGTACTACTCTTGCCCTCTGACTTCGTTAACCTGGTATTGTTTTTCACCTCCCACTATTTGCTTCCCCCAGTTCATGTTGGCAGTCCCTCACCACACCTTTCGTTCCATCCTTCCTTCCCACCACAAAGCATCATCCAAACTTCTCCCTCTTTCAAAGAATCATAGAATGGTTACAGCACGGAAGGAGGCCATTCGGCCCATCGAGTCCACGCCAGCTCTATGCAAGAGCAATCCAGCTAGTCTCACTCCCCCGCCCTATCCCGGTCGCCCTGCAAATATTTTCCTTTCAAGTACTTATCCAGTTCCCTTTTGAAAGCCACAAGTGAATCTGCCTCACCACCCCCTCAGGCAGTGCATTCCAGATCATAACCACTCGCTGTGTAAAAAAGTTTTTCCTCATGTCGCCTTTGGTTCTTTTGCCAATCACCTTATATCTGTGTCCTCTGGTTTCTTGACCCTTCCGCCAATGGGAACAGTTTCTCTCTATCAATTCTGTCTAGACCCTTCATGATTTTGAATACCTCTATCAAATCTCCTCTCAACCGTCTCTGTTCCAAGGAGAACAACCCCAGCTTCTCCAGTCTATCCACGTAACTAAAGTCCCTCATCCCTGGAATCAGTCTAGTATCTCTCTTCTGCACCCTCTCTAAGGCCTTCACATCTTTCCTGAAGTCCGATGCCCAGAACTGGACACAATACTCCAGTTGTGGTCAAACCAATGTTTTATAAAGATTCATCATGACTTCCATACTTTTGTACTCTATGTCTTTATTTATAAAGCCCAAGATCCCGTATGCTTTTTTAACCACATTCTCAACCTGCCCTGCCACCTTCAATGATTTGTGTACATATACCCCCAGATCTCTCAGTTCCTGCACCCTTTTAGAATTGTGCCCTTTGGTTTATATTGCCTCTGCTCATTCTTCCTACAGAAATGTATCACTTTACATTTTTCTGCATTAAATTTCATCTGCCACATGTCCGCCCATGCCACCAGCCTGTCTATGTCCTCTTGAAGTCTATCGCTATCCTCCTCACTGTTTATTACCCTTCCAAGTTTTGTGTCATCTGCAAATTTGGAAATTGTGCCCTGTACACCCAAGTCCAAGTCATTAATGTATATCAAGAAAAGCAGTGGTCCCAGCACTGACCCCTGGGGAACACCATTGTACACCTCCCTCCAGTCCAAAAAACAACCGTTCACCACTACTCTCTGTTTCCTGTTACTTAGCCAATTCTGTATCCATGTTGCTACTGCCCCCTTTATTCCATGGGCCGCAATCTTGATGATAAGCATAACATGCGGCACTTTATCAAACGCCTTGTGAAAGTCCATATACACATCAACTGCTCTGCCCTCATCTACCATCTCTGTTACCTCATCAAAACACTAACGGTTTAGTTAAACTCGATTGGCCTTTAACAAATCCATGCTGGCTTTCCCTAATCAATCTACACTAGTCCAAGTGACTGCTAATTCTGTCCCGGATTATCGTTTCTAAAAGTTTCCCCACCACTGAGGTTAAACTGACTGGCCTATAGTTGCTGGGTTTATCCTTACATTCTTTTTTGAACAAGAGACACTCTTTTTTGAACTCTCTTCCCACCCATCACTGTTCCCATCTGCTTCCCCCTCCATTACCACCCATTTTCTTCTGTCGCCATCTACTGTTCCTTTACTCTGTTGCCATCCATTTGCCGTCTCTCTGTTGTCATCCACTCCTCTTTGCCAATCATTTCCCCTCCCTCTCCATCATTTTCCTTCCTTGCCATGCATTCTTTCCCCCCCCACCCCACTGTTCTCACAAATGGTTCCCGCCTACAATATACAACAGGCTACAATCCAAGCCATTAGGGCTGGGAGCACATTGAGGGGTAGTGGAACCTGGCTGCACTGATTTGTGTCAGCAAATGCTTGCACAATGACCAGGCTCAAAAAATGCTGCCAGCTGGCAAGTACTCTGTTCTAGTAGTTGTATCAGGTTTATCGAAGGGCAAATCAATAACTCCTGGAAATATTGAGATCTACGATGTCCCTTTCGCACCCACAAAACATTACATCTTCAACTTGACACAGCTAGTCGCTGCTCTGCGAGTAGCAAACTCACTACAGGAACTGAGCCACCATTTGTGGAAACAAACTTTGGTCCTGGCAATATTTTTAATTAGGATATCAGAACTATGGAAAAAAAAAAGCCATTTTTCTGTCATGATGCATGGTGGAAACAGAAGATATACATTGAGAACTAGTGGCTTACACAAGATAAGCCAAATGGCGATAATGCTTAAGTGGGCTATTTTGCTGACAACAGCTGGTCGTGAACACATTGGGCTCAATTTTAGAACTGAGCCGGGAGGGGGGTGGGGAGGACGGGGGGTCAAATTGAGGACAGGAAACCCATTAGTACGGGTTTCCCCAGACGTCCTTACGATTTTGACGGAAGGACGTTTTTTTTTTTGTCGGTTTCCTGTCCGACTGACCGGCCTGATTGACAGGCTGGTCTCAGTCAGACAGGAGACCAGCCAGGGAAAGGACATGTCCAGGTGAGTTTGCAGGTAAGGCTTTGTTTATATGGATTGGGGGAGGGGGACTTGGGTGGGTATAGATTGGCACAGGGTCGTAAGTCATGGGGGGAAAGAGATCGGGGGTCAGTCACGGGGTTGGGGGGGGGTTGTCGGGATCGGCCGCCATCGCGGGGGTCCGTGATCATTGAGAGGGAGGATCGGGGGTCGGGGGTGGGAGGATCGGGGGGGGGGGGTCGGAAGATTTAAAACTGAGCCCATTAAGTTATTCATTTGTAAAATTTCAGGTCAACAGATGAACAGAGGCTGCAGAGTGAGATGCTTGATATCATGTGACTCTGCCCAAAATTTATTGAAAAACCAGACAAACATTAAAGCCAACAAAGTGTATGCAAAAAGCGGGTCGGGGATCACAAATAAAAAATTAAACCACTCTTCACATGACACTGTCAATAAAGATCTAACGGCAACTCAGTGGAAAGGAAACCTCGAGCAAACCAAAAATATATCCTAAATTCACATTCTACTGAAATGACAATCCATTCCAGAGGTTTGCTCGAGTGGAAGAACATTAAAGTGTCTATTCCTATTTACAATCCGGCACAAGAAGCACTGGGAGCTGTGATCATTTCAGAACATGAATTGCCTCTGCCCCAGAGTTCTCTCATTTTTTTGGAAAAAGATTTAGAAGTATGCTATTCAAACAATCCCCATCGTTGTTAACATTTACACTCATCACAAATCTATTCATTAAAAAAAGGCAAACCCTTAAAATCTGCAATATATTCACAGCAAAATTATATAGATGGCAGAGGTTTTGCACTTCAACAAATGCCAGCTAGCCAGTTTCTGTGATTGTAAAGCTTGTATAATCCAGATCAGGGAATACCACCTGGTCTGCGTTTTTAACAGCATCATAAAACCAGATTCAAAAATCAAAGCATTACCTATAAAAAGACGAAAGGAAAACCAACAAATCCATTGGCTCACATTTCAATCTGCAATTTCTGCCGTATCACTAGCTTGTATAAAGAACATAAGAAATAGGAGCAGGAGTAGGCCAATCGGCCCCTCGAGCCTGCTCCGCCATTCAATAAGATCATGGCTGATCTGATCCTAACCTCAAATCTAAATTCATGTCCAATTTCCTGCCCGCTCCCCGTAACCCCTAATTCCCTTTACTTCTAGGAAACTGTCGATTTCTGTTTTAAATTTATTTAATGATGTAGCTTCCACAGCTTCCTGGGGCAGCAAATTCCACAGACCTACCACCCTCTGAGTGAAGAAGTTTCTCCTCATCTCAGTTTTGAAAGAGCAGCCCCTTATTCTAAGATTATGCCCCCTAGTTCTAGTTTCACCCATCCTTGGGAACATCCTTACCGCATCCACCCGATCAAGCCCCTTCACAATCTTATATGTTTCAATAAGATCGCCTCTTATTCTTCTGAACTCCAATGAGTAGAGTCCCAATCGACTCAACCTCTCCTCATATGTCCACCCCCTCATCCCCGGGATTAACCGAGTGAACCTTCTTTGTACTGCCTCGAGAGCAAGTGTGTCTTTTCTTAAGTATGGAGACCAAAACTGTATGCAGTATTGCAGGTGCGGTCTCACCAATACCTTATATAACTGCAGCAATACCTCCCTGTTTTTATATTCTATCCCCCTAGCAATAAAAGCCAACATTCCGTTGGCCGCCTTGATCACCTGCTGCACCTGCATAGTAACTTTTTGATTTTCTTGCACTAGGACCCCCAGATCACTTTGAACTGCAGTACTTTCCAGTTTCTTGCCATTAAGATAATAACTTGCTCTCTGATTTTTCCTGCCAAAGTGCATAACCTCACATTTTCCAATATTGTACTGCATCTGCCAAATCTCCGCCCAAAGACCACTGTGTGCCTGATAAAGAGGCAAAGAGCAGCCAGGGACAGAAGTACAGTAATGAAGCTTATCCAACAGTAACACCAATAACAGTACTACATTAATAGCTTTCTCAAAAGCTACTCTCTCATTACTGGAAATAGTTTAATAGCATAGAATAAGATTTGACTTCCACTAAATCTGAAGGTATTTAGTACAAAACCATTTCTTTGTTATGCTATGATTTAATTATACATTGAGAGTTGTTTCTCATTCTAAAAGGTAGTGAAGCATTACTTCCTCATGGATTTACATCGGGAAGTGCTAAACACACAACTGAGGAGAAAATTGATTTCTTGACAAATACGAGCAGACACATATTTCCCAAGGACACTGGCATGCACATCTGCAGCCAGAAACTTCAGACAAAGTATAACTAGAGAGTGTGCTTGTGGCCCCACTTTAATGATGCAGCATTTTCCCGTGTAGTTTGGCAGCCAACAGCAATGAAGTCTTGAGCAAACTGAAATATCAACCATTTGTAGGTAATGAAAACGCAGCAGAGGTGCAGCTATTTGTTTGGATGCTAGGTCCTTTGTGAACTACTTAAGGAACACAAAATAAAGGGGAAGAGGGCCTGGTCAGCTCCTATTTCAGAAACCTAATCATTCTTCATCTGTTTCCTATCACAGAACCGTGTCCTGTTCTCTGAGGAATCAGGAACCTATCTAATTCCCCACTAAATACGTGAAATCACTATTTACTACACTTAGTGACTGGCCTAAATTACAAGAATTAAGCCATAAATTACACCCTCCTTTTTAAAAATCATTTATGGCATAACATTCTGTTCAATGTGCATTATATTGATTCCTTTCATTATGTTTAAAAATTGTATCATGTTCCCACCCTGTACATCACTATTTCAGTCAGCTCCACATCTCAAATGTTCCAAATCCAGATATCATTGCTGCTTTAGAGAGGTAGGTCAGTAGAAACGTCAATGCAGTTCATGAACAATCAGGGCAAGATTACGGTCAAGCTAAATGCACTGCTTCCTGTGATACTGACCACCGGGATGGAGGGCGGGGGGATGGCAGGGAAAGAGTGGGAGGGGAAGAGAGAAAGCAAGAGAGCGCGCGTGAGAGAGCAAGAGAGCGTGTGAGAGTAAGAGAAGCTGTTGATTGCTACCCATCAGCCAATCTGAAGACAGCACGGTCCCATAAACAGCAGAGACAAATGATTAATCTGCTTTGATGTGTTGGTTGGGGGATAAATGTTGGCCAGGAGAATTCTTCTGAATGTCAGATGGCACTGAAGCAACTGGAGAAGTCCAAAGTTGCCAATTTGAGACTTGAGCTACAAATGTGAGCACACCAGAATACCTTGATGCCTTTACCCATCAGCTCATTAGTCCATTGCCTATGCAACACCCGTGGAAGCAGTATACCTAAACCAGATTTTTTTTTTTCCCCCCCAGTGGGCAGTTAGAGGCTCACTTCTTGAAGAACCAGATTTTGAGGTCTCTGTTTTAAGAATCAAAACGTATCAGTGGGATGCAGCCTTCCAACAAAGGCCGAGAAGATTGCATTGGCAACTTTTGAAATCAAAACTTGAATGAAGAGAAACAAAAACAAAAATTCTGAAAAACATTCACAGAAAAACTAAAATATAAACTACAAAATAGCATGTTTCAACTCACAACTTAACACTATTACTAAATGTACAGATAACAGATGCAGAAAATTGCACGGTGTAACTCAAATAACTTGCCTGGATGAGTGCAGCTCCAACAACATTCAAGAAGCTCGACACCATCCAGGACAAAGCAGCCCGCTTGATTGGCACCCCATCCACCACCCTAAACATTCAATCCCTTCACCACCCGGCGCACAGTGGCTGCAGTGTGTACCATGCACTGGATGCACTGCAGCAACTCGCCAAGGCTTCTTCGACAGCACCTCCCAAACCCTCGACCTCTACCACCTAGAAGGACAAGAGCAGCAGGCACATGGGAACACCACCACCTGCACATTCCCCTCCAAGTCACACACCATCCCGACTTGGAAATATATCGCCGTTCCTTCATCGTCGCTGGGTCAAAATCCTGGAACTCCCTTCCTAACAGCACAGTGGGAGAACCTTCACCACACGGACTGCAGCGGTTCAAGGAGGCGGCTCACCACTACCTTCTCGAGGGCAATTAGGGATGGGCAATAAATGCCGGCCTCGCCAGCGACGCCCACATCCCATGAACGAATAAAAAAAAACATAAAACAGGAGACTGACCCGGGCAAAAATAGTTGCATATGGGCAAAATTCTTGTGTATCTCCTGACTGTCTCGCTACCTCACCAAAAAAGCACACAAATAGTAAATCCCATTCATGGATTGCATGAACAAAAAGAGAGATAAAATAAATTTGCAAACTGCTAAGAAAACTTAGAAAGAGGAAGGGAAGATAAAATTGAAAAATATCACAAAAGATACAAGGGGAAGGAGAAAAAGACTGGGCATGGAGTCTATCACATTAACAAATAGGGCCCCTTAAAAATAATAGATGCAACAAAAAGATTATGCACCAAAATTGATTGAAAAGGGTAAGCCTCTCTTGACAGGCGAGAAGTTACAAGATCCATGGAGAAAATGCTGAATAGTAATGAAGGTATTAAATGTGTCTGAATGGTCATGAGACACAACAAACCCACGTGGAATGCAAGCAAAAATAATGAAGGAGGAAATGAGGAGAGCTGTGTCTGAAATGGCTCACAACCCAATCGATGCTACCAGAAGTTTTTTAAATAGTTACTGTTCCAATTTGTAAAAAGGTCAGACGCATAAATTTGACCCTGTCCGATATCTGTAGCAGAAGAAATGTTGGCATCCCTGTTCACCGAGGGAATGGGAGTCGTGGCAGACCCTTTGGGATTTATAAATTACAAAATCATGGAGAGAAAAAAAAAACTTTAAAATAAACAAGATTGACAAACATTCAGAAGCAGTGCAAAGAGCTCGAGTGGACAAAAATTATTTTAAGAATGCTCACCTCCCATGGTAGAAATTCCAAAAATAACTCCAATGGACATCTCAATCTGTGTCCCCTGAAAAACAAAACTATGATTATTATCATCAAAATATTTAAGCCCTTTAAACTATGTACAAGTGATCTCTCATGCCTGTTTTTTTTCAAAATCAACCTTTTAAGGTGACTAAAAGAACACTGCAGTACAATGCAGTATAGTAGAATACTTCATTCTAATGCAGCCTTTGATATGTTAGGGTGAAATATTCTGCCACATTTAATTATAAACTCTCAGGTATGTTTTCTTTATATGATTGAAATAATCAATTTTCAGACTAAAACTATGCTTTCTCTTCTTCTAGTACAATCCAATTGAGCCATGCCTCCAATAAATCTAATTTAGAATACAACATAACTTGCTCGAATACCATGGCCCAGAATTTGCTGTAGCCGGTCAATGAACGCCGCCTGCCATTAGTTAGACTTGCTCTTGCCCGTTTAACCTCCATGATAAAAAGTTAAAAACAGTGGATGTCCAAAGGGACTTAGGGGTTCAGGTACATATAATCATTGAAGTGTCATGAACAGGTGCGGAAAATAATCAATAAGGCTAATGGAATGCTGGCTTTTATATCGAGAGGACTGGAGTACAAGGGGGCAGAAGTTATGCTGCAGCTATACAAAACCCTGGTTAGACCGCACCTGGAGTACTGTGAGCAGTTCTGGGCACCGCACCTTCGGAAGGACACATTGGCCTTGGAGGGAGTGCAGCGTAGGTTTACTAGAATGATACCCGGACTTCAAGGGTTAAGTTACGAGGAGAGATTACACAAATTAAGGTTGTATTCTCTAGAGTTTCGAAGGTTATGGGGTGATCTGATCGAAGTTTATAAGATATTAAGGGGAACAGATAGGGTGGATAGAGAGAAACTATTTCCGCTGGTTGGGGATTTTAGGAGTAGGGGGCACAGTCTAAAAATTAGAGCCAGACCTTTCAGGAGCGAGATTAGAAAACATTTCTACACACAAAGGGTGGTAGAAGTTTGGAACTCTCTTGCGCAAACGGCAATTGATACTAGCTCAATTGCTAAATTTAAATGTGAGATAGATAGCTTTTTGGCAACCAAAGGTATTAAGGGATATGGGCCAAAGGCGGGTATATGGAGTTAGATCACAGATCAGCCATGATCTTATCAAATGGTGGAACAGGCACGAGGGGCTGAATGGCCTACTCCTGTTCCTATGATATTTTGCACCTCAAGTTGTTGGAAGTGGGAGATGGAAATGGCTCGGCGCCCTCTACAGGGCATCTGGGACCTGAGTGAACAGAGCAAGCAACTGTGTATCTCCATAACCAATCAGATCGAAGGGTTGTGAAATTAACAGCGCAAGGACAGAGAGGAAGTGTAAGTTAGAATAGTGAACTCAATGTCAAATCAGGAACAGAAAGAGAAATAAAAAGAGAGGGAAATAAAGGTTGGATTGAGGGAGAGAAAAAAAGACAAAGAAAAATAGTTTTTTAAAAAAAACAGGACTCCACACGTGTAATAGTTAATTTTCAGTGCCAGAGTGGCTGGCTGGCAGTAATTAACAGTTATCACATCGTTAAAACAGTAGACTTGAAATGACTTGACTTGGCTTTCTGTGGTGAGTTTCGTTTGCAAATACAACAACTTCACACCATTCAATGTATTTCAATGGTGAGGCAGACAGTGAGATGCCGTTTTCGCAAAGCTAACAGCGGAGCAACTCTGGCAGCAATTTTTGGATATTCATGTTTAACCACGCATCTGCCCCTCGCCTGAACTTGCTGTATGATTTGAGCACAAATAACGGTGAGCGCTGTTAGCCTCACCATTATTTTGACAGCAAATTCTAGACCATTGTCAACCTATTGCTTCTTCCACAATTAAGACACATCAATACACATTTTAAGGACAACTAAAGAGGAAGTGTGGTAATTTGTTAGCAAAATTAAAGGCCATGGGATTAAAGGGACAGTGACAGCGTGGATACAAAATTGGCTAAGGAACAGAAAGCAGAGAGTAGAGAGCAGTGATAAGCAGTTGTTTTTCTGACTGGAGGGAAGTGTATAGTGGTGCCCCAGGGGTCAGTATTAGGACCACTGCTCTTTTTGATATATATCAATGAGCTGGACTTGAACATAATTTCAAAGTTTGCAGATGACATGAAACTTGGAAATGTAGTAAACAATGCGGAGGATTGTAACAGACTTCAGGAGGACACGGACAGGCTGGTCAAATGGGCAGACACATGACAGATGAAATTTAACGTAGAGAAGTGTGAAATGATACATTTTAGTAGGTAGAATGAGGAGAGGCAATATAAACTAAATGGTACAATTTGAATGGGAGCACAGGAACAGAGGCACCTGGGGGTGAATGTACACAAATCTTTGAAGGTGGCAGGACAAGTTGAAAAGGCTGTTAAAAAAGTGTATGGGATCCTTGGCTTTATTAATAGAGGCAGAGAGTACAAAAGCAAGGAAGTTATGCTAAACCTTTATAAAACACTGGTTAGGCCTCAGCTGGAGTATTGTGTTCAATTCTGGGCACCACACTTTAGGAAGGATGTCAAGGCCTTAGAGCGGGTGCAGAAGAGATTTACTAGAATAGTGCCAGGGATGAGGGACTTCAGTTATGTGGATAGACTGGAGAAGCTGGGGTTGTTCTCCTTAGAACAGAGAAGGTTAAGGGGAGATTTGATAGAGGTGTTCAAAATCATTAACGGTTTTGACGGAGTAAATAAGGAGAAACTGTTTCCAGTGGCAGAAGGGTCAGTAACCAGAGGACACAGATTTAAGGTGATCGGTAAAAGAACCAGGCAACATGAGGAAACTTTTTTTTTACGCAGCGAGTTGTGATGATCTGGAATACACTGCCTGAAAGGGTGGTGGAAGCAGATTCAATAGTAACTTTCAAAAGGGAATCGAACAAATACTTGAAGGGAAAAAATTTACAGGGCTATGGGGAAAGAGCAGGGGAATGGACTTATTGGATAGCTCTTTCAAAGAGCCGGCACAGGCACGACGGGCTGAATGGCCTCCTCCTGTGCTGTACCTACTATAAATTGTGTAACTTTCAAGTTATCTTAAGGATCCTGGTTGTCTTCAATATGTTGTAATGGAAATTAGTTTCTATCACTGGTGTGGATGGGATGAGAAAAACAATTCCAGAAAGTACATTAAACGACTGGAGTGAGGAACTGCCAAGCTTCCTGATGCACTTTTTTTTTTTAAGCAAGAGAAAGGTACCTCAGCACTGTTGTGCTCAGGAGATTGCTCTTACTTCCTCCAGCAAGCAATGTTCTCCCGTAAGCACTTCTGCAGTAATATTTTAGGTAAAGCTACATTTCAGGATCCTTTCACCATTTTGCCACAGAAAGACTTTGGAAAGCAAGAAAGGACTCCATTCCTTTCTCCCAATTTCAGCCGAGTCCATTCCATTTCCCGTGTTTCTCCCCTCTCAGAGCTGTGATAGGGTGTCCCCTGTCCTCACCTTCCGCATTCGTCAGGTCATCTTCCTCCGACGCAATCCCACCAAATATAATTTCGCCTCCCCATTCCTCTCAGTTTTCCGAAGGGACTGATCCCTCCATGGCACCCTGGTTCACTCCTCCATCACCTCTACCATCTGCTCTCCTTCCCCCTGGCAACCTCCCATGCAAGCGCAGGAGATGCAACACCTGCCCATTCAACATCTCCCACACCACCGTCCAACATGTTGGACTGTATCGGCTCCTCGACATTGAGGGGACCAAACACAAATTACATCATCGCTTTACTGAACGCCTCCATCTTATACAACCCTGAGCTCCCTGTCACTTGTCTTTTTAATTCTCCGCCCAACTCCCACTCTGATTTCTCAGTCTTTGGCCTTCTGCACTGTTCCAATGAAGCTAAACGCAAGCTCGAGGAACAGCATCTCATCTTTCTACGAGGCCCTTTGCAGCCCTCTGGCCTTAATATTGAGTTCAACAACTTCAGACCTCAACTCTGGCTCCTATTTTCTTTCTGGCAGTAGGTGCGGTGATGGGAGAATGGGTGTTTCAGTGTTTCCAGGGGTGGAGGGGGAGGAGAGTGGATTGGTACATAACCTTCAACACACCACCTGAACATCTATTACTGTCTTTATGACACTTCACTTGAGTCTATCCCTTTCTTCGTCTACAAACTATGTTTCCAAAACTTATGAAAATTAGCAGGCAAAACATTAGTAAAAAACTTTTAAAAAACAGCAGTTTGGTGAACGTTATAGGTTAGGCGGGTAATCTGCTTCCAAGGATTGGCCAATGTAACTGATCACTGGGAGGTGCACAGAAGAGTGTTAGAAATGATCCACCATTCCTGTTTCCAAAAGGCCCTGATCTCCACTCTGCACCTTCATGTATCACAAACATCCCAAAATGTATTTCCAGTTCAAACTCATGTCCTACCGCTCAGAGATGAAACAGAGTACAAACATGTTGCTCCTCCACAGAACCAATCGAGTAAACTGATCCCTAAATGATGAACCAAATATGTTGCACTGCAAGTGTAAACCAGTAGCATAGGTCGTGAGTATAGTAGAAAGTGGTCTTTCAGCACTTCCCAGTGGTAATTAGGGTGGAGCCACCCTTCTTAAAATGATCCCATTAAGGTTAATATCTCACTGGTAAGGAATGCAGGAAGGAGTATAGGAGCAGTACTTACTGCAACAATCATTATAGCATTGTCCAGGAAGCCAAATCCAACAAAAGGTATTGCACTGTGAAGAAACACTGCAAGATTAAAAAAAATGTATGAAAAGTTTTACCCTAAACAAGATCTCAATTATAAAATCATTATATAATAGTTCATGTGTATTACTCATTACCACAAAAAAATTCTAACAGTCAACTCAATTTTAACTGAAAAAAAATCTTAATCTTATCAAAACCAAACTACACAGATTTAACACATTTTATGTAATATATGGATTATCCAAATATAAAAATACATAATCAATTCAGGTATCTCTGTGGTATCCTAAATAACACCAGTCAAATTACTGGTTACGTAGATTTGGCTTTCAAAGGGTTTTACAGTATGAAAACTATAATTGCTTTTGTTTAATAATTTTATTGCCAACTTTTTCTTTCCCCCTCTTATTTTTCTAATTTGGTAGTTCTGTGGTGGAAATTTGTGACAGGCCAGAGCCTGGGTCTATGGTTGACACCAACATCAAGATGCTTTAGTAGTAGGATTTGTCTCACTGTGATCCTCAATCCAGGGGAAACTTACATTGACTCCATGTAATTTGAATAAAACCTTAATACCTAACTTTTTATATAAAAGTTTTTGATGTGTTTGGCAATTATTGAATATGTATCTGGGAGGAAGGGAGATTTTGGATCAATTCATATTAGGATAATGCTATTAAATTAAATTCAGCACCAAGAGGTTAAATCCATGCATTTTTTGGGAATGCAGATTAGAAATTTGGCAAAAAGAATTAGATCCAGGTGAGCTGGCAGGAGAAACAGCGTTTCCTGCATACCACATCAGCTTGAGACAATGGAGCTTTGGTAAAGTCATTCCAGTAAACATTCACATATAATATGTTAGAATGGCTTCTTCCAAGTGAGCTCAGCACATTCAACTGCTGGACGCCCACACCTTGGAGGGCAACAGCTGGTTTGATTGGCAGCTCAATCCCCAGTCAGGGAGAGGTAGGCGTGGATAAGATGTCAAACCTTTGGTTTCCTGTCCAGCTAAGAAAAGAGCTCCAATAGATCTGGTAAGGAAGTCAGGTACAGAGAGTGGGCTCCCTGCATAAGTTCAGTGCCAACTACAGTCAAAGAATTTACTATTTGGATAGGTGTGTTTAGCCCAATAGTGTCATGCTTTATTTTCTGTGTTATAAGGAGCATTGCAAATGGATTAAAATTCACAACAAACTTTATGCTCTTCATGCACACATTGAAAATAAAACAATCTGCTGGTTTATAATTGGCCTCGTCTCACTAGCGTGTTCATATTCCAGAAGATAGGAGGAATAGCCGTGGCGGCATGTGCAAGATTACAATATCCAGTTCACATAAGGGATTTCATTATTTATGACCCCATGCCTCCCCAGGTCATGCTATCGTGTGACTAGGTATTGGGTCACTGTAAACCTGCTGATCCAAAAGGGACGCCGGGTCCAGCTATAGGAGAGATTGACTATACCGAACCTAAAAGATTATCTACCGCAGACCTGAAATTTGTAACAGTTACTTTTTGAGCACAATTCATTCAAAACAAAAAGACAATTTGCAAGGATATAGTGACAATTTTGTTGTACCCGGCTAAAGGATGCAATAAAGCAGAGATACGTTACCAT
Organism: Heptranchias perlo; assembly: GCF_035084215.1. Lineage (NCBI taxonomy): Eukaryota > Metazoa > Chordata > Chondrichthyes > Hexanchiformes > Hexanchidae > Heptranchias > Heptranchias perlo. The sequence continues at coordinate 134,942,166 of NC_090327.1, read as the reverse complement.
ATCTTCGCTGTGCAGACGATGGAGGCTTAACTTCCATTTCTTCTGTAAAGTGGAAAAGCAAATTGTTAGAACGGCATAAATACTATGAATAAAAGTAATACTTTCTAAACGGCACACTGAAAAAAAAATCACACACAAATAGAACGCGCACCACCATATAGCACACGATACTAAATAGTCACTCGAGTTGATGATAATGTACCAAAATCTCTGCAACTTCCGTGAGGACAATGAATCACCAGTCCCACAAGCCCATTTTGTACAACGCCCAAAGTCCAGAGGTCATCATCATCATCATCCATCACTGTTTTCCCACGTTGCAGCATTTCAACATTTCTCCCACCTTAAAAGCATTGCCGTAAAAAGCTTCCGCCCCCTTCCTCAAACACACATTTACCTGCTCAGCAATTACTCTGAAGTAAAAAGTGCTGTTTCCCTGCTTTGAACATGTCCCATTTGTCTCCATCGCCTGTGACACCATCTAAATTACATCCATAATGAAAAGAATTGAGGGAAGGACACTTTTGAGCCTACATAAAAAGTGTTTCAACACAACATAAAAAACAAGATTCCACCGCAACTGGGAACAAGTCCAAAGCTCAAATGGATTCTCTTTACAACCAGAACCAATATATTAAATCTCATTTGTCCTTACCTGCTTGATTACACTTAACAAAATAATGTGTGATTTCAAGCAAAAATAGGTACGATTAGTAACCCCAACACTTACTTCTATGGGGAGATATTGCCTGAGGCTGTTTGTGTATGTTATAGTGGCTACTTTTAAGGTGGCTGATACAGTGGCACCAATCGATTGTTAAAGATACTGAAGCTGCCATATAACACCCAGGGCAAACTGGTGCATAAGACCAGCAGGGAAAGAGTAACACTTGCACAACCAATTCCCCTTTAATCCATTCAAGACCTTGGCGTTGCTTCAACAAGTAACTGAACAGTATTACTTCATCACCTTTCTGTTAATTCAATCACGAACCTGGCCACAATTAATTCTCAGGCCGTCACCTTAGAGAATATCTCACATTTGGGACCTCTTTTTCAAACAAGTTAAACCTCAACTTCTGATTACACATTTCATCTTTTGGCATTTTCAATTACAGTTTACATATTGAATGCTGGCAACATTACAGAGGTATGCTTATTGATTCTGACCGTGCAAGAGGGTTGAGTTAGCATTTTAAAGCCACTGTGTGTATCAGCTGTGTGGATAACTCAACTCCCTCACACATTTGAGCTCAGCAACTTCAAGTTGAACCAATTTTTGCTCAAGTTAGCGACTGGTTCAGTGTCTTCCCTTTACTTTCCATGTATGTGGAGAGCACCAGCCACCTGAGCAAGTGTGGGAGGATCGTCTAAGGCAATCAACAGAACAAATGGAAAAACTAGATAGTGCTTTTTAATAATCCTGGATCAACCTTGGCATAGTGGTAGCATGCTCACCAGAGTCTGAAGGTTGTAGGTTCAAGCCCCAGAGACCTGAGCACATACTCTAGGCTAACACTTCAGTTCAGTACAGAGGGAGTTTTTTTTAAATTCGTTCATGGGACGTGGGTGTCGTTAGCGAGGCCGGCATTTATTGCCCATCCCTAATTGCCCTTGAGAAGGTGGTGGTGAGCTGCCTTCTTGAACCGCTGTAGTCAGTGTGGTGAAGTTTCTCCCACAGTGCTGTTAAGAAGGGAGTTCCAGGATTTTGACCCAGCGACGATGAAGGAACGGCGATATATTTCCAAGTCAGTTTGATGTGTGACTTGGAGGGGAATGTGCAGGTGGTGTTGTTCCCATGCGCCTGCTGCCCTTGTCTTTCTAGGTGGTAGAAGTCGCGGGTTTGGGAGGTGCTGTCGAAGAAGCCTTGGCGAGTTGCTGCAGTGCATCCTGTGGATGATACACACTGCAGCCACAGTGCGCCGGTGGTGAAGGGAGTGAATGTTTAGGGTGGTGGATGGGGTACCAATCAAGCGGGCTGCTTTGTCCTGGATGGTGTCGAGCTTCTTGCGTGTTGTTGGAGCTGCACTCATCCAGGCAAGTGGAGAGTATTCCATCACACTCCTGACTTGTGCCTTGTAGATGGTGGAAAGGCTTTGGGGAGTCAGGAGGCGAGTCACTCGCCGCAGAATACCCAGCCTCTGACCTGCTCTTGTTGCCACAGTATTTATATGGCTGGTCCACTTAAGTTTCTGGTGCTGTACTGTCGGAGGTGCAGTCTTTCAGATGAGAATTTAAACAGGTGAATCCCATCTGCCCCCTCAGATGGATGCAAAAGCTCCCATGGCACTATTCAAAGAAAAACAGAGGTGTTCTTCCAGTCCTGACCCTCAAGCAACATCACTGAAATCGATAAAAGCAAAATACTGCAGATGCTGGATTATTTACACTAAAATAGATTATCTACTCATTTATCTCCCTGCTGTTTGTGGGACCATGCTATGTGCAAATTGGTGCTACGTTTCTCGACATTTCAACAGTGACCACACTTCAAAAGTAATTAGTTGGTTGTGAAGCATTTGGGACGTCCTGAGGTTATGAAAGACGCTATAAAATCAGAAGTTCTTTCTTTCTCTTCTCATCTTCTGACTCAATCAGGAAAAATACTAGAAGGTCTGATCTCCCTTCATGAAGTACAATATGCAAGGTCGTGTAGGTTTCACTCAGCCTGGTGTCTGGTCAGAGGGTCCCCTGAAGGGGCTTACATAGAAACATTGTAAATAGGAGCAAGAATAGGCCATTCAAAATGATCATGGCTGATCGTCTAACTCAGTACCCCGTTCCCGCTTTTTCCCCATATCCCTTGATCCCTTTAGCATTAAGAAATATATGTCTCCTTCCTGAATACATCTAATGACTTGGCCTCCACTGCCTTCTGTGGTAGAGAATTCCACAGGTTCACCACCCTCTGAGTGAAGAAATTTCTCCTCATCTCGGTTCCAAACGGCATACCCCGTATCCTGAGACTGTGACCCTGGTTCTTGACTCCCCAGCCATCGGGAACATCCTCCCTGCATCTAGTCTGTCTAGTCCTGTTAGAATTTTATATGTTTCAATGAGATCACCTCTCATTCTTCTAAACTCCAGTGAATATAGGCCTAGTAGACCCAATCTCTCCTCATACGTCAGTCCTGCCATCCCAGGAATCAGTCTGGTAAACCTTTGTTGCGCTCCCTCCATGGCAAGGACATCCTTCCTCAGATAAGGAGACCAAAACTGCACACAATACTCCAGATGTGGTCTCACCAAGGCCCTGTATAACTGCAGTAAGACATCTCTGCTCCTGAACTCAAATCCTCTTGCAATGAAGGCCAACATACCATTTGCCTTCCTAACTTCTTGCTGCACCTGAATGCTTGCTTTCAGCGACTGGTGTACAAGGACACCCAGGTCTCGTTGCACCTCCCCTTTTCCCAATCTATCACCATTCAGATAATAATCGGCCTCTCTGTTTTTACAACCAAAGTGGATAACCTCACATATATCCACGTTATACTGCATCTGCCATGTTCTTGCCCACTCACCCAACTTGTCTAAATCACATTGGAGCCTCCTTGCATCCTCCTCACAGCTCACATTCCACCCCAGCTTTGTGTCGTCTGCAAACTTGGAAATGTTACATTTAGTTCCCTCATCCAAATCATTGATATATATTGTGAATAAATGACTTCACCTGACGAAGGAGCAAAGCTCCGAAAGCTTGTGATTTCAAATAAAGCTGTTGGACTATAACCTGGTGTTGTACGACTCCTTACATTTGTCCACCCCAGTCCATCACCGGCATCTCCACATCATCACATATATTGTGAATAGCTGGGGTTTTGGTTGAGAGTTTTGCCAATTTTGTTTTATTCACTGTTCTCTCTCCTCCTTCCTCATCTTTGGAGGAGCAATCCTTTTGGTGCCTCCTACCTGCATATCACAGCTGCATGCTTGGCATTACTTTGTATTGACTTAATTTTTGCCTGACTTTGACAAATGTGCATAAATAAATAATGTCCTTCTTGACAATGGAATTCAAAGCCATCTTGTTGACATGGAGTTTGCAGCTTTTAATGGCATTGATTCAGTGATGGTCTTGAACCTTCAGCTTTATACATATGAGCTTGTAATTGCATTATGGATTAGATGTCGAATTATTGAGTTCATCCTAGTGCAATGAGCTCTTGTGAAATATGCGGGGAAATAGTACACTTTAGTTGGTTTTAAATATATTTGTATACGTAATTCTCAAATGTAGAAGTTAATAAGTTGAGACAGGTTTCCCTGATGTGGTTTTGCTAAGGAGAACGATTCGGGTTCGGAGAAAGAAAAAATAAATAAATAGAAAGGTGGGCTTAATTTTAGAAAAACACATTGAAAATTAAAGTTAGCAATCACACCTGGAACAGTAACAGACCATGTTTATATTTTTTTTATATAAAGTTTCCTCATATTTTTCTCCTAATATCAGTCAAATGTTATATTTGAAGTTAATTCTATTTTACCATCACCACCAATTTTTGTTGGAGCCACAATCACTACTGACCATAGAAGCAACTTGACATTTACCTGGCACCCATCACAGAACATCTCTGAAGACTTGACAGGGGAGAGGGGATGCTGTCAAGCAGGAGTCAAAAGTTAAGGGAGGGCCAGAAAATAGCTTTTGCTAAATAGAGTCTTCTGAAAGATGGGAGAAGCAAAGTAGTTTCTGGAGTTTTCCCCAAAGAGCAAGGGTATCGTGACTGAAGAATTAGTCTCCATCAGTGAGTCAATGGGAGTCAAGCAGTGATCCAGGGGCATGAGCAGAAAGTGTGGGCTGGGACACAAGGAAAAAGATCACTTGGGTAAGATTGAGTCATGGCAGTGGAGAAATAAGGATGAGGACCTTGAAAATGAGGATAAGGATCTTGATATCCCAGGAGAGAGACACAATCACTGAATCTTGATAAGGACACTGGTGATGGGAGAGTGGGTCTTTATGTGAGAGAAGGAACAAGCCACAGAATTCTGGATTCACAAATTTGTGAAGGATGGAGGAGATGAGGCCAACATGGAGAGAACATTCCAGAAATCAAGCCTTTATATGACAACGGCATGGATTAAGATCTCAGCATCAGAGATGGGAAAAGCAGGAGTCCACGTGGGAAATGTTCTGGAGGTGGAAAAGGTAGTCTTGGTGACTGAAATACCCATCTTGCGCCACAGCTGGCCAGAGTCAAGCGGAATATATCAAGTCCACACACCCATTGACTGAATCAGAGCGAGCAGCTAGGAAGGTTGACTGTGTTGGAAGCTGTAGCAAATTTGTGCCGGTGAGGACAGAAAAAGATGGCTTGAGTTTTGTTAATCTTTAGCTGAAGCAATTTTACAGCCTCATCAAAAAAAAAATCAATGGACTACCATTTAATGTTACCTGAAACTCAAAGTCTTAGGAAAACCTGAATCTATAGTGATCGTTCCTGGAACTAAGACTAAGCGGGAGAAAGAGATGAGAAAGAGATAAGAGTTCCAGGAATTAAGGCAAAGTAAAACGGTCACGAGCATTCAACATGGCATTAATAGTGATTTTTAAAAAAGTTTTGTAAACAATTACGAGTTTTCCAAAAAAAACTGAAGATAAAGTAATTTTACAATTAATTCTGGAATTCTCTCAGGACAATTTCATGTTAGCTTGATCAGCACATTGGGGAAAAATGAAAATTAATCCAAGTTTTTAACAATTTGTATTTATATAGCACCTTTAAATGTAGTAAAAGGTCCCAAGGTGCTTCACTGGTGCAAACAAAATTTGACACCAAGCCACATAAGGAGATATTAGGACAGGTGATCAAAAGCTTGGTCATAGAGGTAGGTTTTAAGGAGCAACTTAGGAGGTAGAGAGGCGGAGAGTTTTAGGGAGGGAATTCCAGAGCTTAGGGCCGAGGCAGCTGAAGGCACGGCCGCCAACGGTGGAGTGATTAAAATCAGGGATGCACAAGAGGCCAGAATTGGAGGAGCGCAGAGATCTTGTAGGGCTGGAGGAGATAGCAAGGGTGGAAAACTTAACAAGGAGATACATTTATTAAACCAACTTTTCAACTTTCAAAATGATTACTGCACAACGGTAAAATGAATGGATTTCAGAGACAATATTTTTGAAATCCATTCAATGATAATTTTTTGGATCTAAGTACAGCAAGCAGTGTTACCAAAAACATTTAAGTGTTAAAAAGGACAATCCTCAACATTCTGCATCGCTGCACTAATGACCCAAAGTCAGTAACAGAGCGAGATCTCTTCATACATGTGGTCGGCACTCGTCCTTGACTGCTGCACCAAAAGTCCATTTACTAGTCATCTTGAAGAATACAGAGCACTACTTTCAGAGAATTGTTTATATACAGTAGATTCCCAAGGATTGTACAAATATGGGTCAGATGAAATATATAAGCTACGAGTCACCAGGTACTGCAGTGAACACGCTTGAAATAAAATTGTACAGTACTTCATTTGCAGATTGTTACAGTTTTTAAGAACCTTTGTCTCTTTCATCAGTCACATCAGTTGCAATAAACAGACCACACCATCTATATTCTGTTCTTGTGGAGACATATACCATAGGGCCTAATAATTACCCCAGTGGCAGCAATCTGCTTAACCAATTCAACGGACTTGTACAATACTACAAAATTCTCTTCAAAGTGGTGAAGAGTACTATAGGTCTATAGACTAAGTCCATAAAATTACAACCCTCCCTTAACCTTATTTTTAATTTCCTGCTTTTAACCCTTCATGTTTCAAAAACGATACTTCTGTCAATTCCTTGATGTGGATGTTTCCTGACAAAATACTTCATACATCGAGTTAACAATAGAAAGGACATCACAAATACAACGCGGGTTGTTCAGAAAGGTATGAACAATGAGCAGACCTGCAAAACCTCAAAGTGAAACAAACGAGTTGTTTTCAAATAAGAAAAACAGCACTGCTAATTAAATCAAGGCAATAAGCCAATTTCTGCTGATTAACAATCTGCATGAAACAAGCAATTTAAGCTCGGATAACAAAGCCCTGGGGTGAGAATTAACCAGTGTTCTTGACAGCTTTCAGGTTGGAAACATGTGATCTTTCCTTGCTGCATTCACAAGCTTGCTCCCAGGGCTCTAAATTTTATCCTGCAGCATGTTCATTTGTATCGGCGTGTACACACCATCAGTTTTAACAGTTAACCTTGGTTCAGAGTCATTATCTTGGTATTAGACTTTGGAACATTCATACAGCCCATTTTCTTCTGGGACAAGTATTTTTTGAAGTAACATTAAAAGGTTTAATGGAACCTCAGTTTAGGTCAATGATCCAAAGCAATGTTCTCTTGGTGAAAGGCTACCAGTCAGTAATGTGCCCTCTGCTCCCACCAGTGATCTAGGTGGGCTACACCCACAAGCACAATGTAATAAATACTATCTAGAATACAAAGTTCATCAGGTAGAATAAATTCAAAAAATACATTTTGTTCTTTGCTTGTATAATTAAAAATATTGAAGTGAGTAAGGAAAGCAGCAACACTGGCATTAAACTTCCATATTTCAATTACCAATAGAAAAACACTAATGCAAAATCTGGAGGTTACGTTCATTATGCTGAACATAAAATAAATTATATCAGCTTAGTTCACCATCAATTCTGCGACGGAAAGCAAGGGTCCCAAAAGAACATCAGCAGAGAATCTGGACAGACACTCCAGTTCAGTATTGAGGGAGTACTGCATTGCCTGAGCTGCTGACATTGATGCCTGTTCAGGCAGATAGAGCACTGCTGCTGCAGATTGATTGTCGTGTTTGACTACATAACTCACTACACTTCAAAACTAATTCATTGTGTAAAGCACTTTGAGATGTTCCAAAAATGTGCTACGGTGTTATATAATTAGACTTGGTTCCATAGACAATAATCTAATACTATACTTAATTTTGTAAAAAGCAGAATGTGTGACTCCTTTTAGTCATCTGCAAGCAGAAAAGGGCATCTTGGTATAGCTAGATTTAGTAATGATTCTCTCATCATTAAGCAAAGACATTTAATACCTTAAAGTGAGATTGCAAGTTGTGTAGGTAAGAGTGGAGCTCCACTGCATTCACTTTCCAGTTAAGCAAACCATTTAGAAAAATGCCAACGGTGTGTAACACACCCCGATACAAATGAACATGCTGCAGGATAAAATGTAGAGCCATGGGCAAGACCAATAATGTACATCCGGCAAAATCTGCATCATTGTGTTAAATACCTTCAGACGTTTCCTTTGGGCAATTTTCTCCCCTCCTGAAGGCAATGATTCCTGCAGGGGTACAGTTCCACACAAGCAGTGCCTCTCTCGCTTCTGCAAAGTGACCATTCTTCATCTACGAGCCCATGTAGTAAGTGTTGGCAGGCTACTCACCACATCACAGCTGTATTTAAGGCTGTCTTAAAACATCCACACACACACTTTCCAGCAAAGGTCAACGGCCAGCAATCAGAAGCAGAAACCCTGGCCGACCTTTTATTCTCTACCACAGGGACGTCAAGGCCAATTGTAGCACTGCTACTGCCGTCCTAATGAAGCACAGACCAGGAAAGTATGGCTTAGCTGACACTGTTATATAAACTCGACCACAAGGGAAGTTGCTCAAAACATTCAATTGGAAACAAAGGGCCCGATATTAGGAGGGAGGCGGGTTGGCAGTGGGGGGTGGGGTCGACTGGGCGCGTGGGTAACCCGCCCAGTGAAATCGGTGGGTTTGGCACGCGATAGTAAGTAAATTGAAGCCACTTACCTTGGCTTCCGGGTTTCGCGCTGGAAAGCTGCGCAGTGGGCGGACTGTGCACCCGCATCACAGGCTGTCAGCTGGAGGAGCCCTATTTAAAGGGGCAGTCCTCCACTGACTGATGCTGCAGGAAATAGGCAAAATTACAGCATGGAGCAGCACAGGGGGAAGGCTGCTCCCAGATTTAATGATGCCTCACTCCAGGTCCTATTGGAGGAGGAGGAGGAGGAGGAGGAGGAGGAGGAGGATCTTCCACCCAGCGGACGGGAGGAAGTGGCCTGCCTCTGCCGCCATGAAGGCCTGACTCGAGGTGGCAGAGGAGGTCACCAGCACCACCGACATATCACGCACCTGCATACAGTGCAGGAGGCGCTTCAATGATCGAACCAGGTCAGCCGAAGTGAGTACACTTACTCTTTCCCCTACACTCCGTCTGCCACATCACCGCCCCCACCCGACATCTCCTTCTGCACTGCCAACACAACTCTGTCACATCACTCCTCACACCCACTCAAACCTCATCCTCATCTTACCTGCACTTACTCACCTCGCCAGTACTCATCCCACCACTACCACTCAACCCAATCCTCATACAATCTCATGGCTCTATCTCATACTCACCCTCTCATGCATCTCCCTCACGGCCAGCCTCACTCAACCTGCCACTACCTGTGCTGCAGCCACAGGGCATGCATCACATATGTGCAGTAGGAAGCGTAAGGCAAACGTGTTGTGAGCATGAAGGGGATGCACAAGGGTGTTTGAGGGTTTGTCATGGTTTTTACTTATATTTGATTTCTGATCAACTCACATTCCATATTATATTGTCACCACTACTGCGACGTCTTGGCCATTCTTGACTGGCTTGTGTAATAAGTCCCTTTCATGAGGTTCTCCATGAACACCCTTGATGCCACCCATTGGGTCACCCTACAGTGGGTGTATGTGTAGTTCACGACTACTTTGTGCAGGTGCCTGTTGCGCAGCACTGTGTTGTGTAGCTCCACGTGGCGGAGGTGGACGGCGTGCCTGGCGAGGCTGGTGATGTTGCTCGTCCTCCAATGGAGTGATGAATGCAGCCATGGACCCCCCCCCCCCCCCCATTCTGACGGTGTGAGTGTGAGGGGGTCCGCAAAGTAGGTAAATGTGTTTGGACAGCAGAGTTTAGGGTATGATGTAATAATTTTGAGTGTGGAGACTACAGTGTGGCAGACAAAACTTTGTCTGAGGTGACAGAGTGCCCTGCTGCAATGAATGAGGTATTCCCCCCAACTGTCAAGGAATCCTCTGCATCCCCCAATAGCTGCTGACTGAAACACGTCTGCAACAACAGGGAGTGTTTCCCACAGCATGGGAAACACACTGAGGAGAGTCCAAAATCACATCCCTGCTAAAATCTCTTCCCAACGAGGTCTGTCAACGACCTCAAGCACCTCCCTAACTATCGAAACTGTCATCCCGCCGGCTTTGATTGCCGGTGGGAGTCCCGCATGCGGGGGCTGCGCGAGCACCGATTCGCGTCATTGGGGAAGCTGGAATTGGGCCGGTTGGAGCCGGGCTCCGGGAATCCCCAACTTTAGGAACGCCCCCACCACGAACACACCCGCTCGGCCATCCTAAAATTAACCCCCAATAAAGTGCCTCCTCCTGGTAATGTACTGAGTAATGCAGAAGATTTGAGAAAACATTAAACTTGCATATTCTAAATGAAAGTTTATATTTAGAGCTTCTGCTATCAAATTATTAGTATAGCTCAACGAATGGTTTTATCTAATCACCGGATTCAATAAAGATGAAAAAGAGCAATACGTTTGCTGCCTTCATTTTATTATTCAAACTGGGAGGCCATTTCTTTTCTACATGGATTGTGCTTTTAACTTCACCATATCCAATTTTTTTTTTTTTTGATACGATCAGAATGACTGATGGCCAATGATTGCATTTTGGACATTTATGATTATTTTTTCACATAAAAGATTTGGGAAACCAGTTAAAAGCCCAATATTTAAATTAAGTGGTCACACAAGTTTTAAAAAAAGGCTCCACGACAAAAGATGGTTAAAATACTGTAAAAAGCTGAACTTCGACACTGCTTCCCCAAAGACCGTAAACAATAAGCAATTTGTCAGCCTATCACAGTAATCGGTGATCACCTCACACCCACTGTGTTGTGAAGTTTCTGGTTCTGAGGTTTGCCTGTACTGCTCAATAACTAACTATAGCAGAGGTGGTCTGCAGGCTAATGGAGTGCAAATTGTATAATCTGTATTGTGTACGTTTGGAATGTGATATGACAACTGTATTGTATGTATTGCTGCAAATTTTATGAATAAAGTATATTTTTGGAAAAAAAAGAGAGCAAGAGTCTCATTGCATTATGCTCAATACAGATTACTGATTACAGATTCATTACAGATTCATTACAGCAATTTGAATTTTACATTCTCCCCGAGGGGGTTTTTCCCTGATTGCAGCCCCTCGGTATACAATGGTGGGAAGGCTCTAAATGGTTGCCTTTCCCCACAGAGCCTTTGCGGCGGCCGCACCCAGCTTCAGTGCGTCCCTGAGCACGTAGTCCTGGACCTTGGAAAGTGCCAGTCTGCAACACTCGGTCGAGGACAGCTCCGTGCACTGGAAGACCAGCAGGTTTCGGGCAGACCAAAGGGAGTCTTTCACCGAGTTCATGGTCTTCCAGCAGCAGTTGATGTCTGTATCGGTGTGCGTCCCCGGGAACAGCCCGTAGAGCACAGAGTCCTGTGTTACGGAACTGCTCGGGATGAACCTGGACAGATACCATTGCATCTCTCTCCAGACCTTCCTTGCAAAGGTGCATTCCAGAAGGAGATGGGTGACTGTTTCGTCTCCACTGCAGCCTCCTCGGGGACAGCGTGCGGTGGCGCTGAGAGTCCAGGAGTGCATGAAGGATCTGATAGGAAGGGCCCTTCTCACCACCAGCCAAGCTAGGTCTTGGTGCTTGTTTGAAAGTTCTGGCGATGAGGCGTTCTGCCAAATGACTTTGACAGTCTGCTCGGGGAACCAACCAACAGGATCCATCGCCTCCTTTTCCCGCAGGGTCTCGAGGACGTCACGTGTGGACCACCTACTGATCGCCTTGTGGTCGAAAGTGTCTTTTTGCATAAACTTTTCGACGAGGGACAGGTGGGGCGGAACGGTCCAACTGGACGGAGCGTTCCGTGGCAGCGTGGCCGGGCCCATCCTTCTCAACACCGGGGACAGGTAGAACCTCAGCACGTAGTGACACTTTGTATTTTCGTACCAAGGGTCCACGCAAAGCTTGATGCAGCCGCACACGAAAGTGGCCATCAGGATGAGGGCCACGTGGGGCACGCCTTTCCCCCCTTTCTCCAGAGATTTGTACATCGTGACCCTGCGGACACGGTCCATTTTTAATCCCCAGATAAAGTGGAAGATGGCTCGGGTGACTGTCGCGGCGCAGGAGCGAGGTATGGGCCAGACCTGCGCCACGTACAGCAACACCGAGAGCACCTCGCACCTGATGACCAGGATTTTGCTCACGATCGAGAGGGATCGTCGATCCCACAGTCCCAGTTTCTGCTTCACCTTGGAAATACGCTCCTCCCAGTTTTTAGTGCACGCCCCAGACCCCCCGAACCAGATCCCCAGCACCTTCAGGTAATCCGACCTGACGGTGAAGGGGACAAAGGATTGGTCGGTCCAGTTCCCAAAGAACATGGCCTCGCTCTTGGTGCGATTTACCCTGGCCCGAGGCCAGTTCGAACTGGTCGCAGATGCTCATCAATCTGCGGACCGACAGCTGATCCGAGCAAAAGACGGAGACGTCGTCCATGTACAGGGAGGCCTTGACCTGAGTGCCTCCGCTGCCTGGGATCGTCATATGCAATGAGACACCCCAGAGTGTCATGAACTGTAATTATGTACATTGAACTGTACTTTATGTAACCTGCAAATTGTATAATCTGTATTGTGTACGTTTGGAATGTGATATGACAACTGTATTATATGTTTTGCTACAAATTTTATGAATAAAGTATATTTTTTGAAAAAAAGGCAACCATTTAGAGCCTTCCCGCCATTGTATACAGAGGGGCTGCAATCAGGGAAAAACCCCCCCCACCCCGGGCAGAATGTAAAATTTAAATTGCTGTAATGAAATGTAATGTACCTGTAATGAATCTGTAATGAATCATCTGTATTGATTGTGATGCAATGAGGCACCCTAGAGTGTCATGAACTGTAATTATGTCCAATGTGTTCATTGAACTGTACTTGATGTAACCTGCAAATTGTATAATCTGTATTGTGTACATTTGGAATGTGATATGACAACTGTATTATATGTTTTGCTGCAAATTTTATGAATAAAGTATATTTTTGGAAAAAAAATGGAGAGCAAGAGTGAGAGACACACAGTAAGGCATGTCCAGGAAAGGCTGTTAAGTCAGTCAGGTTTTTAAAGCAGAAAGCTGTAAGGGCAAGCTTAGGCCAGGCTCAGTAGTAGTATGGAGCGTACTTAGAAATTATTTTGTTTAAATCATGCATAACAGCCCAGTAATGTGCAGAAGTGTAGTATGGGCACACTTGTAAACCCAAGATGCTCAGAGCATTAGCTGACTGATGATGTGGAGATGCCGGTGATGGACTGGGGTTGACAATTGTAAACAATTTTACAACACCAAGTTATAGTCCGACCAAAATAAAATTGTTGGACTATAACTTGGTGTTGTAAAATTGTTTACAACTGAATGATGAGGGCCAAGGTACTCAAGGGAATACTTAAGGGAAGATCCCAAACTTCTAACATTAACTGTGAAAGTCAATTCTTTGCATTTAAAGCAACAATGAAAAAAAAGTCAGCTCTTTGGGGAAAAAAAATCTTTAAAATGGATCACTATCCTCTGGACAGTATTAAAAGCGAACTCCACTGAAGTCTAGTCAGCATTCCCCTAAAAGATCAACTTTAAATATTCTGCTACAGTGGAACAGTAATAACTTTCACAATGAGGAATGGCTTGAAAGAAGAGAGTTAGCAATGAATGATGGGAGATCTGACTGCTGGAGTGAAAAAGTAAAAAGTTTGTACTGAACAAGAGTCGAGGGAGTAGTTTGGCGTCTACAATAAAGGAAGCAAATCATTCAACACCGAACAAGGGCAGAGGTTATTTTATGCCAACAGTTTCTTAATGGAAAAACATGCTTACTAAGCTTATAGAAATTCTTTGAGGATGCAAAAGAATTGAAGGTTATCCATTTTGAATTTCAGAAGGCATTTTACAAAACATCACAAGAGATTTACAGCTTAAGAAAGCTCTAAGGAGAAGATAGTAAATTGGTTCTTCGGTCAGCCAAATAGCAACGGGTAATGTCAATGGTAGTTGTAATTGAACAGTCGTGATTAACAAAGTACCCCAGGGATAAACACTCTGAATTGCAGTGATTCCAACATTTATTACCTTAACAGATATAGAATGATTTAGGTATGCAGATAATATCAAGTTGTGAGAAAAAAAACAGGATGTTCAGAAAAAAATGGGAAAAATTCAGCAGTGGATTTCTGGTGAGCATATAGTCAGTGCTAAATTTCCCCAACTCAACTGCTGTGAGCTGGAAAAGATGCTGATGCCCCTGCAGCTGAGTGGCTCCCTGCAGAGAATGGATTGAATGCAGCAAGTCTCCAGACAAAGGAGAAACAATGCTAAAAACCACAACTCCTACCAGGTACATTTAACCTCTCACCCCAAAACAAAAATGAAGGTGATCGTCAGTCACATACCCAGTATAACTAAACATGGAGAGAATCACACTTGTGATTTTTCTAAGTCCTGGTCCAGGCAGCACAAGGGTCAGCCCACCTTCTGAAGTAGCCATGATGTGGAGATGCCGGTGATGGACTGGGGTGGACAAATGTAAGGAGTCGGACAACACCAGGTTATAGTCCAACAGCTTTATTTGAAATCACAAGCTTTCCTCCTTCGTCAGGTGAGTGCAGGGTTCCATAAAGTCACAGCATATATAGTCAGAGAACAACGCCTGGTGATTACAGATAATCTTTCCAACTGCCCATTATCACACCTCGGCAGAAAGATAATCACAGCAATCAAAGGAGTGGATGGTGTTCAGACAGGGGAACATTACATCCAAGACTACTGAATACACAAGTGGTCAGATCACAAAGACACAGAGAGAGAGAGAGAGAGAGAGAGAGAGAGAGAGAGAGAGAGAGAGAGAGAGAGAATGACCAGTTGTATTAAAAACAGATAACTTTTTTTTCCACTGGTGGGATTACATGAACCCTAGATCCCGGTTGAGGCCGTCCTCATGGGTGCGGAACTTGGCTATCAATTTCTGCTCGACGATTTTGCGTTGTCGTGTGTCTCAAAGGCCGCCTTGGAGAACGCTTACCCGAAGGTCGGTGGCTGAATGTCCTTGACTGCTGAAGTATTCCCCGACTGGGAGGGAACCCTCCTGTCTGGCGATTGTTGTGCGGTGTCCGTTCATCCGTTGTCGCAGTGCCTGCATGGTCTCGCTGATGTAAGCGTTCTCCAAGGCGGCCTTTGAGACACACGACAACGCAAAATCGTCGAGCAGAAATTGATAGCCAAGTTCCGCACCCATGAGGACGGCCTCAAGCTACATGTATCCCCACCAGCGAAAAAAAAGTTATCTGTTTTTAATACAACTGGTCATTCTCTTTCTCTCTCTCTCTGTCTGTCTTTGTGATCTGACCGCTTGTGTATTCAGTAGTCTTGGATGTAATGTTCCCCTGTCTGAACACCATCCACTCCTTTGATTGCTGTGATTATCTTTCTGCCGAGGTGTGATAATAGGCAGTTGGAAAGATTATCTGTAATCACCTGGCATTGTTCTCCGACTATATATGCTGTGCCTTTATGGAACCCTGCACTCACCTGACGAAGGAGGAAAGCTCCGAAAGCTTGTGATTTCAAATAAAGCTGTTGGACTATAACCTGGTGTTGTAAGACTCCTTACATTTGTCCACCTTCTGAAGGGCAGATTCAGAGAATTCAAAAGCGACTTGCAAAGTTTCCATATCATAGAGTTATGACGAGAGTCACTGCCTGAGCCCTGGGTGGACCCCAGCGCAACATTATTTCTGTTCATGCACTAACTCTTGCAAACATAGTCCAGTAGCACAAAAGACTGCAAAATATAATTGTACTTGAGGCTCAAGCGATTGCGGCTATAACTGAATTTAGCAGGATCCAAACATGACGCTCGGTAAGACTGAGCTCAGTGGTCTGAGTCCTTGAATGAAGACTAGAGTACTCTCTGGCCCAGCAGCACAATCTCAAGTCTTTCCAGTTATTCTTCAGAGTGTCCAGCGTGAAAACTCCAGCCTATAATGGATGGCCTGGAGTGACTGACAATTTGGACAAATGGTGAATGGATTTGTGTGGTACAGAAAATCAAATTTTGAAAAGCTAACATCTGTCATCAGTGCAGTCCTGTGGCTTTGTGGCCTTATTTCTGCAGATTAGGACAGGCGAAAAAAAAATTAAATCAGGAACATGTTCTTTGACTTGGCCTCATCACATGACAAAAGGGACACAAATGCTTTTAACGCGATTGGTTGCCGTCGGCGATTTCTACCCCGAATTCTTTTTCTTGTTACTTAAAACATTTCTAAACATATCTCTTCGCTTACACTGTTTTCTGAAATTCGTACATCTTAAACTGGGAGGTGAGCAAATATTCTGTTTTCCAGCTCAGTTAATTCTCCAGCTCCCTCCGTTTTGTTCAGTTGCAATGTCCTCATTAAACACTTCAATACCAACCCACTTTGGAGGGGAAAAAATGAAATCACAGGCAAATACATCTTAATGTTGTACCAATATCCTGCTTGCATAGTATCCATAAATTGTATAACTTGCATTTATATAGTGCCTTTAACACAAAAATGTCCCAAAGTGCATCACAAACATGGAAAATGGACAACTGACAAATGGAGGGAGGTCTGGAGAGGGGACCGAAAGCTTAGGTGAAGAGTTGGGTTTTGAGAAAGTTTTTGAAAGGTGGAGAGAGAAGTGACGGTGCAGAGGGTTTTAGAGTGGGGGTCGCAGAGTGTGGACTGAAACAGCTGAAGGTAATCGAGCCCAAATCAGAGCACCAAAAGGGCGCAGGAGGGGATAAAAAGCTGGAGGAAGTTGCAGTGATGGAGTGAGGCAAGTCCACAGAGGGATACGAGGACAAGGAATTAAAATAATGGCGACAGGGAGCTAGGGGGGGGAATTTTAACCCCCCTCACGGCAGGCTGGAGAGTGTCGGGGGGGAGGGAGGGAGGTTAAATCGGTAAAAACTTTACACCCGACTCCAACCCTGCTGCAAACGCACCTACCTCCGGTTTAACCGCGGTGGGTTTGGGGGTGTCAGAGTACTCCGCTCTGGAGAGGCGGGTCAGTGACTACAATATTTAAACGTGGATCGATTCCTCAGATTTTGCCAACCATTTGAATTTAATCTTCCGAGCCCTGGGAAACCAGGCTCGCGAAACCCAGCAGCCAAAGGGAAGCTGGAGCTGACGAGCACTGCTTGTGGGCCAGGAGGAGCAGGAGTGATCCTCACCTCCCCCGCCCCCCCCCACCACCAAGCAAACCTTCTGCCGTGATCGCGCTCTCTCTCGCCACCCCACAATTTTTCTTTTGCTTCCCCCCCCCCGCTCACCTCCCCGCACCCGCAATTTTCCTCTCCCCTCCTCCGCCCGGGCTCACTCTCCTCCCCGCCCGAACTCGCCCTATATTCGACAGGCTCCCCGCCGAAGATTTGGTGCAGTCTGCACTGGCACTGTGGAGGCTGGAGCTGGGGAACCAATGCTGCAGAACGGGCAATAATACACAGCTGAGCTGACGGACTTTTTTCAGGCCATGTCCACTGCCACCACTATGGTGACAGTAGCACATTCTGGTATTGCCACCGACAGGGTGCGAGAGGACAATACTCACCCAACCCTTTGTCTGGACGGTGTAATTTTTGATCCAGTCCGTGGGAGTTGGGGGAAGACCAGCAAGATCACGAGCAACCCACATCGAATTAATTGACTGCAACTCGAGGAACTTCAGCTCAGAGTTGTTGAGCTGGAGTCCGAGGTGCAGAAATTACGATGCATCGGGGAGGGGGGGGGAAGAGAAGAGTTACCTGTACACTTTGACCCAGGAGGCAGTCACACCCCTTAGGTTTAGAGTTGGTCAGTGGTCAGGGACAGGAGGATGTGACTGCGAGTCAGGCACAGGTTAAGGGGACCCCAGATGCAGTGATGGAGGAGTCTCAGCCTTTGCCCTTGTCCAAAAGGTATGAGGTTACTTGCTACCTGTGTGGATGAGAACGAAGACTGCAGGGAGGATCACGACATCACGGTACAGGAGGCCATTCAAGTGAGGGAAGTAAAAGGTATGTGGTAGTGGTAGGGAATAGTATAGTCAGGGGGATGGACACTGTTATCTGCAGCCACGACCGGGAGTCCCGAAGGCTGTGTTGCCCGCCCAGTGCCAGGGTTAAGGACATCTCCTCGCCGCTGGAGAAGAACTCAGAGCATGAGGGGGAGGATCCAGTTATCGTGGTCCACGTAAGAACCAATGACATAGGTAGAACTAGGAATGAGGTTCTGCTGAGGGAGTTTGAGGAGTTAGGATCCAAATTAATAAGCAGGGCCTCAAAAGGTAAAAGTCTCTGGATTACTACCTGAGCCATGAGCAAATTAGTATAAGGTCAAACAGATCAGAGAGTTAAATGTGTGGCTCAAAGAGCGGTGTGGGAGACAGGGGTTTGAATCATGGGGCACTGGCACCAGTACTGGGGAAAGAGGGAGCTGTTCCGTTGGGATGGGCTTCACTTAAACCGGGCTGGGACCAGTGTCCTGGCGAATCGAATAACTAGGGCAGTAGATAGGGCTTTAAATGAAAACAGGTTGGGGGTGGGGGGAAAAAAAAAAAGAGTTCAGGTAAGGGTACATTTATAAATCTAAAGAGAAAAGTCAAGGCCATAGAGCAGTGTAGCGATTTGGGTAAAGATAAACAGACTGTGTCAGGAAGGGACAGAGTTTAACAGTGC
Source organism: Heptranchias perlo (assembly GCF_035084215.1). NCBI lineage: Eukaryota > Metazoa > Chordata > Chondrichthyes > Hexanchiformes > Hexanchidae > Heptranchias > Heptranchias perlo. Next base: position 134,923,333 of record NC_090327.1, on the reverse strand, counting down.
ATCAGTGAATAAGGTCAAATCAGTGAAAAACAGAATAAAGTTAAAATTAAAGGCACTTTATCTGAATGCACAAAGCATTCGTAACAAGACAGTCAAATTAATGGCACAAACAGAGATAAATGGGTTTGATCTAGTCGCCATTACTGAGACGTGGTTGCAAGGTGACCAAGGTTAGGAACTAAATATTCCAGGGTACTTGACATTTCAAAAAGACAGAAAATGAAAAAGGAGGCATGGTTGGCCCTTATAATAAAGGATGAGATGAAGACAGTAGTGGGAAAGGATCTTAGCTCGGAAGATCAGGAAGTAGAATCAGTATGGGTGGAGATAAGAAATAACAAGGGGCAGAAAACACTGGTGGGAGTAGTTTATAGGCCCCCTAACAGTAGCAATACTGTGGGACAGAGAATTAATCAAGAAATAAGAGGAGCTTGTAACAAAGGTAATGCAATAATTGTGGGGGACTTTAATCTCCATATAGACTGGGCAAATCAAATTGGCCGAAGTAGTTTGGAGGACGAGTTCATGGAATGTATTTGACAGTTTCCTAGAACAATACGTTATGGAACCAACTAGGGAACTGGCAATTTTAGATCTTGTCTTGTGTAATGAGACGGGGTTAATTAGTAATCTCATAGTAAGGGATCCACTGGGGCAGAGTGACCACGATATGATAGAATTTCACGGAGTTCGAGAGTGACTTAAATCCAAAACTAGAGTCTTAAACTTAAACAAAGCCAATTACGTCGGTATGAGGGGTGAGTTGGCTAAGGTTGATTGGGAAATTAGATTAAAAGTTATGATGGTAGATAAGCAATGGCGAACATTTAAAGAAATATTTCATAATTCTCAACAAATATACAATCCATTGAGGAATAAAACCCCATGGGAAAAGTAATCCATCCATGGCTAACTAAGTTAAGGATGGTATTAGATTTAAAGAAGAGGCTTATAACGTTGCCAAGAAGAGTAGGAAGCCTGAGGACTGGTAGAGTTTTAGAAACCAGCAAACGACGACCAAAAAATTGATAGAGGGAGAAAATAGAATATGAAAGTAAACTAGCAAGAAATATAAAAACAGATTATAATAGCTTCTACAAGTATGTAAAAAGGAAGAGAGCAGCAAAAGTAAACGTTGGTCCCTTAGAGGCTGAGATAGGAGAAATTATAATGGGGAATAAGATGGCAGATATTTTGTATCTGCCTTCATAGTAGAGGACACAAAAACATACCAGAAATAGTGGGGAACCAAGGGGCTAATGAGAGTGAGGAACTTAAAGTAATTAATATTAGTAAAGAAAAAGTACTGGAGAAATTAATGGGACTAAAAGCTGAAAAATTCCCTGGACCCAATAGCCTACATCCTAGGGTTCTAAAAGAGGTGGCTGCAGAGATAGTGGATGCATTGGTTGTGATCTTCCAAAATTCCCTAGATTCTAGAACAGTTCCAGTGGATTGGAAGGTAGCAAATGTAACACCTGCTGTTCAAGAAGGGAGGGAGAGAAAACAGGGAACTATAGACCAGTTAGCCTGACATCAGTAGTCGGGAAAACTATAGAAATTATTAAGGACATGGTAACGAGGCACTTAGAAAATCATAATATGATTAGGCAGAGTCAACCTAGTTTCATGAAAGGGAAATAGTTTTTGACAAATCTACTGGAGTTTTTTTTTTTTGAGGATGTAACTAGCAGGGTAGATAAAGGGGAACCTGTGGATGTAGTATATTTGGATTTTCAAAAGGCATTCGATAAGGTGCTACACAAAAGGTTATTATCACAAGATAAGGGCTTATGGGGTGGGGGTAATATATTAGCATGGATAGAGGATTGGTTAACGGACAGAAAACACAGTCGGAATAAACGGGTCATTTTCAGGTTGGCAGGTTGTAACTAGTGGGGTGCTGCAGGGATCAGTGCTTGGGCCTCAGCTATTTACAATCTATATTAATGACTTAGATGAAGGGACCGAGTGTAACGTATCCAAGTTTGCTGACATTACAAAGCTAGGTGGGGTTAGTAAGCTGTGAGGAGGACACAAAGAGTCTGCAAAGGGATATAGACAGGTTAAGTGAGTGGGCAAGAAGGTGGCAGATGGAGTATAATGTGGGGAAATGTGAGGTTATTCACTTTGGCAGGAAGAATAGAAAAACAGAATATTTTTAAAATGGTGAGGAACTCTTAAATGTTGGTGTTCAGAGGGATTCGGGTATCCTTGTACACAAAACACAGAAAGTAACAGGCAGGTATAGCAAGCAATTAGGAAGGCAACTGGTATGCTAGCCTTTATTGCAAGGGGGTTGGAATACAAGAGCAAGGAGGTCTTGCTGCAATTGTACAGGGCTTTAGTGAGACTACACCCGGAGTACTGTGTACAGTTTTGGTCCTTACCTAAGGAAGGATATACTTGCCTTAGACCTGGTGCAACAAAGGTTCACTAGATTGATTCCTGGGATGAGAGAGTTGTCCGATGAGGGGAGATTGCATAAAATGGGCCTATACTCTCTGGAGTTTAGGAGAATAAGAGATTCTGAGAGGGCTTGACAGGGTAGATGCTGAAGGGCTGTTTCCCATGGCTGGAGAGCCTAGAGGAGCATAGTCTCCGGATAAAGGGGTCAGACATTTAGGACTGAGATGAGGAGAATTTCTTCACTCAGAGGGTTATGAATCTTTGGAATTCTCTACCCCAGAAAGCTGTGGATGCTGAGTCGTTGAATACGTTCAAGGCTGAGATCGATAGATTTTTGGACTCGAGGGGAATTAAGGGATATGGGGATCGGGCAGGAAAGTGGAGTTGAGGTCGAAGATCAGCCATGATTCTTACCGAATGGCGAAGCAGACTCAAATGGATGTATGGCCTACTCCTGCTCCTATTTCTTATGTTCTGAGAGTAATTCAAGATATATGGAATGTGTAAATTGATCCAGTCATTGTCAGGCAGGCTATAGAGTTCAGAGAACGCACGGCGCCGACACGGGCGAGTTCAGAGAACGCACGGCGCCGACACGGGCGAGTTCAGAGAACGCACGGCGCCGACACGGGCGAGTTCAGAGAACGCACGGCGCCGACACGGGCGAGTTCAGAGAACGCACGGCGCCGACACGGGCGAGTTCAGAGAACGCACGGCGCCGACACGGGCGAGTTCAGAGAACGCACGGCGCCGACACGGGCGAGTTCAGAGAACGCACGGCGCCGACACGGGCGAGTTCAGAGAACGCACGGCGCCGACACGGGCGAGTTCAGAGAACGCACGGCGCCGACACGGGCGAGTTCAGATAAGAAGGTGTGAGACCATGGAGGGATTTCAACATGAGGATGAGAATTTTAAAATCAAGGCGTTGGTGTACCGGGAGCCAATGTCGGTCAGCGAGCACAGGGGCGATGGGTGCACGGGACTTCGAACCATAGAAAAAGATACAGCACAGAAGGGGGCCATTCGGCCCATCGTGTCCGCGCCGGCTCAAAGACTTGCTGCGAGTTAGGATACGTGCAGAGCTTTGGATAAGCTCAAGTATATTGAGGGTGGAAACTGGGAGGCTGGCCAGGAGAGCATTGGAATAGTCAAGACCAGAAGTAACAAAGGCATGGACAAGGGTTTCAGCAGCATAATGGCTGAGGCAGGGGTGGAGGTACGCGATGTTACGGAGGCGGAATTACGCGTTCTTGGTGATGGAGCGGATATGGGGTCAGAAGCTCATCTCAGGGTCAAACAGGACGCCAAGGCTGTGAATGGTCTGGTTCAGCCTCAGACAGTGGGCAGGGGGAGGGATGGAGTCGGTGGCTAGGGAACGGAGTTTGTGGCGGGGACTAAAGGCAGTGGCTGTGGTCTTCCCAATATTTAGTTGGAGGAAATCTTTGCTCATCAGACAAGCAGTGAGACAAATCAGACAGTGGAGGGGTCGAGGGAGGTGGTGGTGAGGTCGAGCTGGGTGTCGTCAGTGTACACGTTGAACCTGACGTAGTGTTTTCGGATGACGTCACCAAGAGGCAGCATGTAGGTGAGAAATAGGAGGGAGGCCAAGGATAGATCCTTGGGAGACTCCAATAGTAATGGTGTGGGAGCGGGAAGAGAAGCCATTGCAGGAGATTCTCTGGCTACGACTGGATAGATAAGAATGGAACCAGGCGAGGGCAGTCCCACCCAGCTGGACGACGGAGGAGAGGCTTTGGAGGAGGATGGTGTGGTCAACCGTGTCAAAGGCTGCAGACAGGTCGAAAAGGATGAGGAGGGATAGTTTACCACAGTCACAGTCACATGGTGTGTCATTTGTGACTTTGATAAGGGCCGTTTCAGTGCTGTGGCAGGGGCAGGAAAGATGGGCATGGATTTGGGAGGCGACAACACATTCAAGGATTTTGGAGAGGAAAGGGAGGTTTGCAAGGACAGAGGGGTCAAGGATGGGATTTTTTGAGGAGGTGGGTGATGATGGCAGATTTGAAGGGGAGGGGGACAGTACCTGAGGAGAGGGAACCAGTTAACAATATCAGCTAACATGGAGGCCAGGAAGGGAAGTTGGGTGGTCAGCAGTTTGGTGGGAATAGGGTCGAGGGAGCAGGAGGTGGGTCTGATGGTCAAGATGAGCTCAGAGAGGACATGATGGGAGATAGGAGAGAAACTAGAGAAAGATGTGAGTTCAGGGCTAGGGGAGGGGGGAACCTTAGGGGAAGTTTGGCTCGGTGGGCTAGGGGAAGGGAGGGAAGCAGCAGAGGCAGCTGAACGGATGGTCTCAATCTTAGTGACAAAGTAGTCCATGAGCTCCTCGCACTTGTTGCTGCAGGAGAGAGTGGAGGGGACAGGGGACAGGAATTTAAGAAGACGGTTTGTAGTGAAGAGAAGCCAGGGGTTATCTTTGCATTTCAGGATGATCCTGGAATAGTGAGCAGTTTTGGCAGAGGAGAGCAGGACCCAATAGTGCTGTATGTGGTCCAACCAGATCAGGCAATGAATGGCTAAACCAGTTGTCCACCATAAACGTGGCCCTTGGACTTAAGTGGGCGGAGATAAGGGCCACACCAGGGAGGAACAACCAGGGTGAGAGACAGTAATGGTTTTACTGGGGTCAAGGGCATCAAAGGTGGAGGAGAGGGTGTGATTGAGCAGATCGGTAGCTGCAGAAATATCGTGGTGAATGGAGGGCCAAAGGCTAGACAGTCGGGAATTGAAAGTGCTGTTGTAAGTGACATGGGGGAGGAGTATTTTCCAGGGGTGAACACAGAAAGAAGTGAGATTGGCAGGGGGAAGGGGGATGTGGGTGGAGATGGGTACAAAGAAGTGATCAGAGATGGCCTTCTCCGTGACTGACACAACGGGAGTAGAGAGGCCAGTGAACTCAGGAGAGAGAGCATGATGAGTTGAGATGGAGGTTGAAGTCACTGAGGATGAGAAGTCGCTCGGTGCCGAGGCTGAGGGAGGAAAGCAGTGAAGATATTTCGGTGAGAAAGTTGGCACGGTGCTTGGGTGGGTGGTGGAGAACGAGGGATTTTAATGGAGAGGTGAGAGGGGTGGAACAAGGCGAGATGCTCAAAGGATGAGAAGGTGCCAGAGGAGTAGGGGGACAGACCAAGGTGTGATTTGGTGATAAGGGCCACACCTCCACTGCAATGGTCTGGGCGGGGCAAGTGGTGGAAGGTATAGCCAGGATGGGAGGCTTCATTAGGGGGGGAAGGTGTCATCACCCGTCAGCCAGGTTTCCGTCAAGGCCATGATGTCGATGCAATCATCCACATTAAGCTCATGGATGGCAAGGACCTTGTTCACAAGTCAACGGACATTCTGGAGGTAGATTCGGAGAGGGGCATTGAGAGCTGATCCATTGGCAGAGTCCACAGGCTCAGCGCTAGGACGGGTGAGATGATTGGCAAGATTAGCCCCCAGTGGTGAGTGTACGATGGGGCAGTTGGGGTTGCTGCTCATAAGGAGGCAGTGACGAGTGCCTCGATGGGCCCTTCGGAGGATGCCATGGGAGGTGCAGGGGTATCTAAGAGGGAGTCAAGCCTGCGGCAGGAGAGAAGGAAGGTCAAGGAGTGCTGAAGGGTTGGGGTAGGGATTTGGAGGGGCCGAGTACTAGAGAGGGGAAAATGAAAGGAGGCATGACGACAGGAGAGAGGGGCCTTGGAGGGGTAAAGAGAAAAGAAGAAAAAAGGTGAAATAGAATTAATGATCTCAGGTCCGGAGCAGCAGCCAAAACACAGACGCGAATGGACACAGGGAAACTCAAGTTACATAGATGTGGTTACACAGCAAGATTAGGATAGATAGGTCCTGGTATTAAACCAGAAACAGAGAGGAGACAATAGGAGGGAGTCCAAAGTTAAAGTCAGAGGTCCGGTGGTGAGATAAGGTTGACATAAGATAGGGTGGAGTCTGCTTGGAGCATCGACGAACTGATGTCCAGGTTCGGAGACACGTGTAGAGGGCGAGCCAATGGGTTGTCCCCAATTCCACGTGCTCTCATTTTTGAGAACAGTCTCTTATGTGGAACCTTGTCGAATGTTATCAGCACAATCTGATAAAAACTCCCACCAATCTCCCGTCTGCTGGAGGAGTGAGGCCTCCACATTGAGCAGCCTCCCGCCTCGCTTTGACTCTGAAAACACTCCACGCCAGGCCAACCCAGCAATTGACTTGTGGGCCCCTTCAAATAGGTAGCCCCATGGACGGGCACTGCAAGATCACGCAGTGTGGCGGGGGGGCTGCAACTATCTCTCTGCAAGGGCTGAATTTGACAAATCCACAGCATTTACTATTTTACATAACTTGAGCCGCAAGGTTGGTTAAGTGAGGGCACATTTCACTCAATGCGAGGTGAGGGTGACATCATTGGAAGTGACGTTACTAACAGAGCAGTTACATTTTAGCATGCACTGAGTGAGACATCATTGGGTGAGAGGAGAGGAGTGAGAGATCCAGGTCTAATGGGGGTTTGGGGGGGGTGGGGAGGAGGAGTGTGATCCAGGTCTAATGGGGGTTTGGGGGGGGTGGGGAGGAGGAGTGTGATCCAGGTCTAATGGGGGTTTGGGGGGGGGGGGGTGGGGGGAGGAGGAGGAGTGTGATCCAGGTCTAATGGGGGTTTGGGGGGGGGGGGGGCGGGGGTGGGGAGGAGGAGTGTGATCCAGGTCTAATGGGGGTTTGGGGGGGGGGGGGCGGGGGTGGGGAGGAGGAGTGTGATCCAGGTCTAATGGGGGTTTGTGGGGGGGGGGGGGGGCGGGGGTGGGGAGGAGGAGTGTGATCCAGGTCTAATGGGGGTTTGGGGGGGGGGGGGCGGGGGTGGGGAGGAGGAGTGTGATCCAGGTCTAATGGGGGTTTGGGGGGGGGGGGTGGGGGGAGGAGGAGGAGTGTGATCCAGGTCTAATGGGGGTTTGGGGGGGGGGGTGGGGGGAGGAGGAGGAGTGTGATCCAGGTCTAATGGGGGTTTGGGGGGGGGGGGGGGCGGGGGTGGGGAGGAGGAGTGTGATCCAGGTCTAATGGGGGTTTGGGGGGGGGGGGGGCGGGGGTGGGGAGGAGGAGTGTGATCCAGGTCTAATGGGGGTTTGGGGGGGGGGGCGGGGCGGGGGTGGGGAGGAGGAGTGTGATCCAGGTCTAATGGGGGTTTGGGGGGGGGGGGGGGGCGGGGGTGGGGAGGAGGAGTGTGATCCAGGTCTAATGGGGGTTTGGGGGGGGGGGGGGGGGGCAGGGGTGGGGAGGAGGAGTGTGATCCAGGTCTAATGGGGGTTTGGGGGGGGGGGGCGGGGGTGGGGAGGAGGAGTGTGATCCAGGTCTAATGGGGGTTTGGGGGGGGGGGGGGCGGGGGTGGGGAGGAGGAGTGTGATCCAGGTCTAATGGGGGTTTGGGGGGGGGGGGGGGCGGGGGTGGGGAGGAGGAGTGTGATCCAGGTCTAATGGGGGTTTGGGGGGGGGGGGGCGGGGGTGGGGAGGAGGAGTGTGATCCAGGTCTAATGGGGGTTTGGGGGGGGGGGGGCGGGGGTGGGGAGGAGGAGTGTGATCCAGGTCTAATGGGGGTTTGGGGGGGGGGGGGGCGGGGGTGGGGAGGAGGAGTGTGATCCAGGTCTAATGGGGGTTTGGGGAAAAAAAAGTGTGATCCATCTCCCTATCTGTATCATGCTCTCCCTTTCTTACCCCCCCCCCCCACTTAGATCTGGATAACATTCTCCGCCCCCCCACAGCCCCCTCGGGGCTCCCCCATTCCCCTGCTGCTTCTTCTCCCCTTTGCAGCCCCCCCCCCTCCTACCCTGACACCCCCGCCCCCTCCCGGGGCTGCACTTCCCTCCCCCCTCTTATAACCACCTGGTGCTCGGCCCCCAGGCCAGGCGTTTAGCGAATGGCAGCAAGGGGAGTTGGTGATCTACAGTGCGCATGGGCTGGTCTCTGGCCGCTGTCGCAGCGCAGGGTCCCTGGGGGGGGGGGGGGGGGAGATGGCAGGCTGCACTCCTCCTTTTCCGTTACATTTGCTTTAACACAAAAAGCAACAGAAGGAAGATTAGGAATGATTTTTTTTTATTATAAAAGCACTGGTGCTGCGAATGGGAGTCATTGCAGGTCCAGATTAAAAACTAGGTTATAGTCCAACAATTTTATTTTAATAATCTCCGAAATCTTGTGATTTTAAAATAAAATTGTTGGACTATAACCTGGTGTTGTAAGATTCCTTACATTTGTCCACCCCAGTCCATCACCGGCATCTCCACATCAGATTAAAAACAGCGTCGCATATAGAGTGGTCAAACAGAGTCCAGCCTCTCGACTATCTCTCAATTTACAGGTTGGGTCTACATTACTGTTGTAATTATATTACAAATAAACTCATTTATACTTACTGAAAGCTCACATTAGGAAAATTACACATCAATGTTATCCTATCTCAAATCATCTGTACAAGTTTAAGGTGCATCGCATTTCACCAAGGGCTTTCAACTCATTCAGCAGACCCTGGCGCTACAGATAAAAACACTCAGTGGACAAAGAAACAAGCTCGAGTCACCCAACAGTAATTGATGTCACTGACAGTATGAAAAATAGAAATGTATTCCATTCACTGGAGCAGGGAAGGTTAAATGGAATCTTATAGGTGTTCAAAATGATAACAGGATTTAAAAAGGGATAATTGGCAAAAGATTATTTCCACTGGCTGATTAACCAGCAACACATAGGCATAAATTTAAGATTGGTACTGGAGGGAGGTTGGAAGATATTTTTGCAGGGGAATGGGATGAATTGGATAGCTCTTTCAAAGGGCTGAATGGCCTCCTTCTGTGCTGTAAGACTCAGACAAGATTTAACGGCTGTTCAATGGCATTTTTCTACTCAAATATTGTACTGAGGATTTGATTTTTTGATTTGCCGCATTTCACAAAAAAGTCAAGATTGCTACATTTATAAGTAGAAGGAAATCAATACAAATCAGAAATGTATTAAACACAAGGTGAGTCATCTAAAGTGGCCCGAATGGTGTGAATCTCAAAAAAATAAATCTTCTCCATCAAAATTTCAAAAGTGATTCACTGTACAACAGCCAACAACCTCTAATCGCGCTTCATAATCCATTCCTTCTTCTCTCCTTTGAAACGATACACATAGAAACATAGAAAATAGGAGCAGGAGTAGGCCATTCGGCCCTTCGAGCCTGCTCCGCCATTCAGTATGATCATGGCTGATCCTCTATCTCAATACCATGTTCCCGCTCTCTCCCCATACCCCTTGATGACTTCTGTGTCTAGTAGTTTACTGCATTTACCAATAGCTGGACAACTGTCTGCACTATTCGAACTGTCATAATTGTTAGCATCTAAGATAATAGAAACAGGAGAAGTAAGCTGGCTATGGTTGGTACAGCTGCCAGAGCGAAAAATATATAATAAAGAAGGCACAATAAAAGCCCATGAATAAGCAATGCATTTATGATGCAGAAACAGTGGCAAATTAATTACATCTGAGGGACAAACTGTACTCTAAAGATAACAGAAAATAAATTACCATCTTCTCATCCTTCACATTACACTGTTCTGCAGATTAAAATGTAGTTTCTCTAATTTTTCTTCTTCCAAGTGTGAATGGCAAGTGGCAGATTGCTTTTATCTGGCATCGTAAAACTCCATAGAATTGGTACATCAAAAGAGACTTCCGTTTCAACTCCCACCAGCAGGCTATTTTCAGATCAATTCTTATTTCGAGCTTTCGACACCATTTGCAAACATGATGCACTTGGTTGAAAATAAATAAATGGTACACTTTAAGGCACAAGAAATATGAAATTTCACATTGTGCAAAATTAAGGTAACACTCGCCAATTAAAGTCAGAATTGCTGCAATCTTAGATCAGAGGATATTGTACAGGGGGCAGCAGATCAAAAAATATGCAAATAACATTTCTGAACAGCTGTTCCACACGTCAGCTAGCATCCCTGCAAAGCACAGTGTGATATCAAAGCAACTGAAAAGCTATAATTGCACAAACACAGTCAGCAAAAATAAAAAAAAACTAAACATTAGGACCACAAGTTAGCCAGTAATAGCATGCCAAAACACAACAGAAATCTGCCAATTGTTGGGATTTAGAGCTCAGCAGGTGCACTGAAACACAACAAAGCGACCTGTATCACCTGCTGCAGCCTGTTCTCTCCACTTCCTGCTTATGAGAATCTGGGCTCTGGGGTAGCGGTGTCCAGGGGATGCTATAAATTCAAATACAAGTACCACATTTATTAACATTTATGAACAAGTACAATAAATGCATTTTTCATGTTAAAAAAAGTAACTCGCTACAGCACCTATCCCCCACCCAGTGATATAAACTGTAACTTTGATAGGACAGACCCGCAGTTTCCTTTGAAGAAAAGCATAGCATCGTTATCCAATACCTCTCATTAGTGTTGTTTTCTCCCGACTCATAAATAAAGCCCTGAGCAATTACGAGAATCAATAGGTTTTCTTCACGAAAAGTTATTCTACTGTTCCTATGTTCCACTGGCACGGTTTATAATTCCTCTGTCCGGTGATGGGTTGACGACTCTAGTGATTTATAAGTGGTTAGCTTCCTATACAATGGGCAACAGGAGCTTTGCGTAATTGTTTTTTTAAAAATCATTAGTTTCAAATTCACACAGGAGAATAAATCGTACTCCCACACTGACAATATCATTCTGTTTAATTCGTACTTTTTTGTGCAAAATTCTACCCAGTCAGGTAATTTTGAAAATGGATGAAGCCATTTCAATAGACAGAATTAAACTAAAGTAGATGCCACTATAACCCATCAATCATTTATGCTGAGTGATCTATTCAAACCATGGGTACAATAGAACTGGTTGCTTCTTCACATTAACTTTAAAGATTTCCATAAAGCCTACTCTTGCTCCTATTTATTATGTTCTTATGTTCCAAGGGAGAAAACAGAGGGTAGGAATTGAGGGCATTTCTTCCCCCAGAGTGGTTGATGCGGGTGTTCGTGTCCCATTCGGTGGCCACTTCTGTTCACTATGTACATCATGATTTAGATATAGGCCTAGAGGGAGTGGTGTCAAAATTTGCGAATGATACTAAAATAGGAGGCATCATTAATTCTTTAAAAGACAAAAAGAAGCTGCTGAGCTTCTGAATACTGAGATTCAGAAAAAAAGGGATGCTGCTAAGTCTGGGGAATCGGCTAAAAAGTGGCAGATGGAATTCAGTATCAGCAAGTATGAGGCATTATGTTTTGATCAAAAAAAACCAGTAATTATACTCTGAATGGAAATAGACTTAATACTGTGGGTTTGGGGATACAGATTCACAGGATAACCTTAGGTTGATACGGCCATTTAAAAAAAGCTAATGGAACTCTAGGTTTTATTTCTAGAGGTATGAAATATAAAAGCCAAGAGGTAATAATGAACCTATATAAAACCTTATTAAGACCTCTGTTAAAGTATACTGTGCGGTATTGGGCTCCACACTATAGGTAGGACATTGAGGCTTTAGAGAGAGCACACTGCAAATTCACTCGGATGCTGCCTGACATGAGGAAATACAAATATGAAGACATGAAAAATCAGGGGTTATTTTTGTTAGAAAAACATAAATTACAGGGTGATATGATAGAAGTGTCTAAAATTATGAAAGGATGGGACACGGTAGATGGAAACTGACTGTTTCCAGCAGTTAAGGGGTCTGGAACAATGAGCCACAGATACAAGATTAAATGTAAAGAGATTTAGAACAGAGAGCAAGAATAACTTCTTCACGCAGAGAGTTAGGAGACTCTGAAATTCACTTCTAGGGTTAGTGGTTGAGGCAGAAACTAAGTCAAGATTCAAGATTAGGTTGGATAGCTGGATGAAGAAAGAAAGAGAGGATAAAGGGAAGCAGGGTGGGTAAATGTGATTAGGACTATTTGCTGGCAAGATAGGTAATCACCGACAAGGATTGGGTGGGACCAAATGGCGGTGTTGTAACTGCTATGTATAAGACACTTACAGCAGCTTGCTTGCCAAAATTACATCGATGCAACGTGATCTATTTTCACAGCTTCGGCCATAAAAATGCAAGAGTTCCAAGCCAAGCGGAAATACTATACCCGAAATAAGAGAGTAACACGTGGACTCAAACCTTCGCATCGGAACACATGAATTTTCTCTAACTGCTTTACGAAATACTGCACTATTTCAGTTAGGTCTGTGATTATTGTAGCTTTATCACAAAGCAGCACTGTTGAAAGTTAGTCCATTTTTGCATCAGTCAATGTCTGAAGTGCTAGTAGGTAAAAGCGGCTATTTCGAATTGCACTGAAAGATTCAAAAGGAATGTCAAGTTACAATTAAGCAGGTGCAAACAGGTGGAACTGCAGCTGTGAAGAGACCAGCAACAGTCTCTCCCAGACGTGTCTTCCTCTTTCTCCCCCTCCTTTCAAGAAATCCAATTACATTTTATTCACGACCCTCACAAGTATATGCACATTCATAGAATTTTGGTTAAGTGCATTGCTTCTAAACAAAAATTAGGGTTTTAATTGGCGTCGCATCTGTGAAAAGACAAGCTGCACATTTAAAATTTATATATATTTTTCTTTTGCAAAAATCAACGTAGGAAAGGTTTTTTTAAAAAAAATCTCAATTGCTAATTTAAATGCCGATTCTCTGGTCTATGGGTAATTTCTTTCCACTACATTTTCCACCAGTTATGATTTGGACACAACTACAGCTTCATGTTTCCTCCCTCACCTCTGGCCTTGGATGCACTCTCACTGGTACGCCGAGACCTGCTGGCTTCTACGTCTGATGTACATTGCAATTCTGCCTGAAAATCTCTCTGCTTCTCTGACTTATCTCTTCTGTTTGAGGCTGAAACAAAGTAACTTGACAGAGAAAATTTCGAAGCTTCGAAATTATGCAGTTTGAAGACGGATACAAGTGCTAGCAATGCTTGAGGGGGGAGTGGTTTTATTTTAACACTTTTTTAAAAAAAAGATTCTGTTCAATAGCAGTTGCCTAAGTTTTCAGTGCACCACTGGCCTACTGCTCGTAACCTAGGCTGGTTCTGAGGTGGTCAGAGTTCATAAGTGATTAAGAGGCACAAGGTTCAAAAACATCAGCCATGACTCTCCAGAAACTAAAAGAATTTAGACAAAGTAAATACCAGTGAGTTAAATAGAACCATTCTGACTAGCTTGCATGTCCTGCTGCAGGAATGTAAACTCCTCATCTGTGGTAAACTAACAATGTGATTACCAAAAACACCCAAGTGCACAAGGGAACAAACTAGGAGTTGGGTGTTTTCCATGGGCCCCGATTATTTACACCAAGTTATGTCCGGGAGTATTCTAATGAGATTCGCAGGAAATTTGAGTGCAACTTGACATTGGCAGAATGGGCCCGGGAATGGGAGCATTTTCGTGTCTACGTTCCGGGTTGTGTCTTGGAGGAAATTCCAGACCCTGTATTGGTTCCAGACAAGCAACTCCAAAGCTCCTGCCCAGAAGAATGCTCTCCACATGTGTGCTTACACAGAGCTCTTCTTCCACCTGTTAAAATTTACATTCAGACAGCACGGGCACAGGCACAGTATCTGAAGTGTCTCAACAATGCTCGGCGACAGTGAGTAAAGCAAATCAGGTGTTGGGATCTATTAAAAAGGTCAATATTGAACCGAAAGTGAGGTAATCATGGCACTTTATCAATCATTGGCTTGACCGTATGGTACAAAAAGGATGTCGCACCTATTGAAAGGAAACAGAAGATAGCAACCAGAATGATTGAGGGGAGAGAGGGATTGCATTATGAGGCATGATTATGAAAATTGAGCATGTTCTTACTGGGAAAAACATTGAGAGCTGATGTGATTGCTGTTTTTAGGATTCTAAAGGGATTAGACAATGCAGACCACGACAGGCTGTTTCACCCTGTTCACAGCAGTAGAACCAGACGGGACAGCCTACGCTTCTTTTATTATCCATTCCTGGGATGTGGGCGTCGCTGGTGAGGCCGGCATTTATTGCCCATCCCTAATTGCCCTTGAGAAGGTGGTGGTGAGCCGCCTTCTTGAACCGCTGCAGTCCGTGTGGTGAAGGTTCTCCCACAGTGCTGTTAGGAAGGGAGTTCCAAGATTTTGACCCAACGACGATGAAGGAACGGCGATATATTGCCAAGTCGGGACGGTGTGTGACTTGGAGGGGAACGTGCAGGTGGTGTTGTTCCCATGTGCCTGCTGCTCTTGTCCTTCTAGGTGGTAGAGGTCGCGGGTTTGGGAGGTGCTGTCGAAAAAGCCTTGGCCAGTTGCTGCAGTGCATCCTGTGGATGGTACACACTGCAGCCACTGTGCACCGGTGGTGAAGGGAGTGAATGTTTAGGGTGGTGGATGGGGTGCCAATCAAGCGGGCTGCTTTGTCCTGGATGGTGTCGAGCTTCTTGAGTGCTGTTGGAGCTGCACTCATCCAGGCAAGTGGAGAGTATTCCCTCACACTCCTGACTTGTGCCTTGTAGATGGTGGAAAGGCTTTGGGAAGTCAGGTGGTGAGTCACTCGCCGCAGAATACCCAGCCTCTGACCTGCTCTTGTAGCCACAGTATTTACGTGGCTGGTCCAGTTAAGTTTCTGGTCAATGGTGACCCCCAAGATGATGATGTGGGGGATTCGGCGATGGTAATGCCATTGAATATCAAGGGGAGGTGGTTAGATGCTCTCTTGTTGGAGATGGTCATTGCCTGGCACTTGTCTGGCGTGAATGTTACTTGCCACTTATCAGCCCAAGCCTGGATGTTGTCCAGGTCTTGCTCCATGTGGGCACGGACTGCTTCATTATCTGAGCGGTTGTGAATGGAACTGAACACTGTGCAATCAGCGAACATCCCCGTTTCTGACCTTATGATGGAGGGAAGGTCATTGATGAAGCAGCTGAAGATGGTTGGGCCTAGGACAATGTCCTGAGGAATTGCTGCAGCAATAGAATCATGGAATCATAGAAGTTACAACATGGAAACAGGCCCTTCGGCCCAACATGTCCATGTCGCCCAGTTTATACCACTAAGCTAGTCCCAATTGCCTGCACTTGGCCCATATCCCTCTATACCCATCTTACCCATGTAACTGTCCAAATGCTATTTAAAAGACAAAATTTGTACCCGCCTCTACTACTGCCTCTGGCAGCTCGTTCCAGACACTCACCACCCTTTGAGTGAAAAAATTGCCCCTCTGGACCCTTTTGTATCTCTCCCCTCTCACCTTAAATCTATGTCCCCTCGTTATAGACTCCCCTACCTTTGGGAAAAGATTTTGACTATCTACCTTATCTATGCCCCTCATTATTTTATAGACTTCTATAAGATCACCCCTTAACCTCCTACTCTCCAGGGAAAAAAGTCCCAGTCTATCTAACCTCTCCCTGTAAGTCAAACCATCAAGTCCCGGTAGCATCCTAGTAAATCTTTTCTGCACTCTTTCTAGTTTAATAATATCCTTTCTATAATAGGGTGACCAGAACTGTACACAGTATTCCAAGTGTGGCCTTACTAATGTCTTGTACAACTTCAACAAGACATCCCAACTCCTGTATTCAATGTTCTGACCAATGAAACCAAGCATGCCGAATGCCTTCTTCACCACCCTATCCACCTGTGACTCCACTTTCAAGGAGCTATGAACCTGTACTCCGAGATCTCTTTGTTCTATAACTCTCCCCAAAGCCCTACCATTAACGGAGTAGGTCCTGGCCCGATTTGATCTCCCAAAATGCATCACCTCACATTTATCTAAATTAAACTCCATCTGCCATTCATCGGCCCACTGGCCCAATTTATCAAGATCCCGTTGCAATCCTAGATAACCTTCTTCACTGTCCACAATGCCACCAATCTTGGTGTCATCTGCAAACTTACTAACCATGCCTCCTAAATTCTCATCCAAATCATTAATATAAATAACAAATAAAAGCGGACCCAGCACCGATCCCTGAGGCACACCGCTGGTCACAGGCCTCCAGTTTGAAAAACAACCCTCTACAACCACCCTCTGTCTTCTGTCGTCAAGCCAATTTTGTATCCAATTGGCTACCTCACCTTGGATCCCGTGAGATTTAACCTTATATAACAACCTACCATGCGGTACCTTGTCAAAGGCTTTGCTGAGTCCACGTAGACCACGTCTACTGCACAGCCCTCATCTATCTTCTTGGTTACCCCTTCAAAAAACTCAATCAAATTCGTGAGACATGATTTTCCTCTCACAAAACCATGCTGACTGTTCCTAATCAGTCCCTGCCTCTCCAAATGCCCGAAGATCCGGTCTCTCAGAATACCCTCTAACAACTTACCCACTACAGATGTCAGGCTCACCGGTCTGTAGTTCCCAGGCTTTTCCCTGCCGCCCTTCTTAAACAAAGGCACAACATTTGCTCCCCTCCAATCTTCAGGCACCTCACCTGTAGAGGTGTCCTGGGGCTTAGATGATTGGCCGCCATCTTACTTCGTGCTCGGTATGACTCCAGCCACTGGAGAGTTTTCCCACTGATTTCAATTTTATTCAGGCTCCTTGGTGCCACACTCGGTCAAATGCTGCCTTAATGTCAAGGGCAGTCACTTTCACCTCATCTCTGGAATTCAGCTCTTTTGTCCATGTTTGGACCAAGGCTGTAATGAGGTCTGGAGCTGAATGGTTCTGGCAGAAACCAAACTGAGCAGGTTATTGGTGAGTAAGTGCTGTTTATAGCACCGTTGATGACACCTTCCATCACTTTGCTGATGAGTGAGAGTAGACTGATGGGGTGGTAATTGGCTGGATTGGATTTGTCTTGTTTTTTTGTGGACAGGACATACCTGGGCAATTTTCCACATTGTCGGGTAGATGCCAGTGTTGTAGCTGTACTGGAACAGTTTGGCTAGGGGCGCGGCTAGTTCTGGAGCACAAGTCTTCAGCACTATAGCCGGGATATTGTCGGGGCCCATAGCCTTTGTTGTATCCAGTGCACTCAGCCGTTTCTTGATATCACGTGGAGTGAATCAAATTGGCTTCTGTGATGGTGGGGATATCGGGAGGAGGCCGAGATGGATCATCCACTCGGCATTTCTGGCTGAAGATGGTTGCAAATGCTTCAGCCTTGTCTTTTGCACTCACGTGCTGGGCTCCGCCATCATTGAGGATGAGGATTTTAAAAAGCCTCCTCCTCCCGTTAGTTGTTTAATTGTCCACCACCATTCACGACTGGATGTGGCAGGACTGCAGAGCTTTGATCTGATCCGTTGGTTGTGGAATCGCTTAGCTCTGTCTATAGGATGTTGCTTCCGCTGTTTAGCATGCGTGTAGTCCTGAGTTGTAGCTTCACCAGTTTGGCACCTCAGTTTTAGGTACACCTGGTGCTGCTCCTGGCATGCTCTTCTACACTCCTCATTGAACCAGGGTTGATCCCCTGGCTTGTTGGTAATGGTAGTGAGGAATATACTCCCCTTCAATAAGCTTGAAGAGGAGTAAATTTATACTAATCTGCAGAAACATTATTTCAGCGAGCGAGTGGTCAACCTATAGAACAGATACTCAATGGAAATAGTGGAAGCAGTTGTACTGATTCATTCAAATGCAAATTGGATAAATTTCTTTTAGACAATGACATTTTTGTGATACAGTATACGAGTCATTTAGGACATAATATGTGGTAAGTGTAGCATGCTTAGGAGGAAAGAGGTGACTTTGGACCTATGGTTCCCTGAGCTCTCCACCACTGGGGTTTTCTGCAGGGCCATTTGAGTCTGTAGACTAGTTGATGGATATTGATTGCTAATGATTAGTCAACAACTCCATTATCATTGTATTGTGCAACTACCAGGATGGTAGAAGGCAAATAAAAACAGAAAATGCTGGAGAAGGTCAGGAAGTCGGGCAGCATCTGTGGAGAAAGAAACAGAGTTAACATTTCAGGTCCACTCTTCTAATCACCCGCTCTCCTCCACATGGCACCTTCCCATGCGAGCGCAGGAGATGCAACCCCTGCTCTTTTTAAGCAAGTACAGAGCCAGGGAAAGGTGGGGGGAGGTGCGTGGAAGGAAAGAACAAAAAAGGGAAGGTCTGTGATAGGGTAGAGGGTATGAGTGATTTCTCACACTTCTGCCCTCACCCCTTCCCTCCCCTCCCCTCCCAGAACCATGATAGGATCCCCTTTGTCCTCACCTTCCACCCCACCAGCCTCCACATTCAACATATCATCCTCCACCATTTCCACCACATCCAGCGCGATCCCACCACCAAACACATCTTCCCCTCCCAACATTCCGAAGGGACCGCTCCTTCCGCGACACCCTGGTCCACTCTTCTATCACCCGCTCTCCTCCCCATGGCACCTTCCCGTGTGAGTGCAGGAGATGCAACACCTGCCCTTTCAACTCCTCCCTTCCCACCATCCAGGGCCCCAAACACTCCTTCCAGGTGAAACAGTGATTTACTTGTACTTCTTTCAATTCAGTATATTGTATTCACTGCTCACAATGCGGTTTCCTCTACATTGGGGAGACCAAACACAGACTGGGTGATCGCTTTGCTGAACACCTCCGCTCTGTCCGCAAGTGTGACCCTGACCTGCCGGTCACTTGCCATTTTAATTCCCCTTCCCACTCCCACTCTGACCTCGACCTCTTACACTGTTCCAATGAAGCTCAACGTAAACTCGAGGAACAGCACCTCATCTATCGATTAGGCACTTTACAACCTTCCGGCCTCAAGCCCATCACAGACCTTCCCTTTTGATCTTTCCTCCCCTCCCCAGCTCTGTACTTGCTCAAAAACTTTAACTCGTTTAACATCTTCCAGTTCTGACGAAAGGTCTTCGACCTGAAACGTCAACTCTGTTTCTTTCTCCACAAATGCTGCCTGACTTGCTGAACTTTTCCAGCATTTTCTGTTTTTATTTCAGATTTCCAGCATCCGCAGTATTTTGCTTTTGATTTAGTGGTAGAAGGCAAACTGGATGGACCATGGCCTTTTCTTGTCTAGCAATTCCTATGCTTACCATAACTGCAGGTAGGTTGTCCAAGGAACCATCACGCCGTTACACTTGGTTTGATATCCAATTAGAGTTATACTGGACTTGCATTCTCCGGAGTGCCTTTTACCACTTCTGCCTGTAGTCAGGTCAGTCCTTTCTCCAGGTTTTCATTGCAATTTGAGTATTGCTTGGCAGTGATGTTAACATGTGTGTTTGCTGCAGTGCAAACTCATCCTTCAATGCACAAGTCAATAAAGCCACAGACGTTGAAATGGTTTTCTTGTAACACAATTTACAACAAATGCTTCCTCACATATGCATTTAGTCATGTTTTCCCATCCTCTGTGTAGGATATACATGACAACCAAACAAACCATTTAAACCACTAATTATCAAAACAAGCCATTTCTGTCCCAACTTAATTGTCTATTATTCAACATTATATCTAGAAACTTAGTACAATCACACAGACCATGTTCTAGATTAACATTTTACAAGAATTCAGTATTTTCACACAGCAGTGAGACTTCAAATAAACTACAGTTATGGAATAAATGGCCAAATTTATTGCAACTGTGTACCATCTGGTGTATAAATCACAGCTTGCTACATTATATGCAGATCATACCTTTCACACTTGGCCTTGTGTGCTCTCAATATTACAACGTGACTACTGGTGATCGGTGAATTTGCAGTTATTTGCCGCTGAACACAAATGGTTTCAAAAATTTACTGAAGTGCTCCAGAGGCCTAAAGTAAATAGATATCATACACCAGGAACCAGGCAGATAAATTATTTATGCAAAAGACAAATTTGGCCAAGTAACACAGAAGCAACATTAGGTAGGGTTCATTTGTAGGATAAATAGGTCACCAAATGGTTACCATGGGTAGGAACAGAAACATTACAAATACACCTTGGAGCCGACAACAGATCACTAAAAAGCTATAAAACTGAGGCAAGTGTGAAATAAGGGGATGCGTCACATGCTGATGTGGTGTCGTAGCAACACAATGCCTTCTCAAAATAGTGTTTCTGCAGGAATGTTCACTCAGTACAGAATCTTTCTTTAGTGAGGATGAAAAAGATAAGCTTTTAAACAGCGAGCACACGTAGTTAGACCCGTGCATGGAGAACACCCAGTTTACGAAAATATCTCGAGTGATGTACCACAGCCTGCATTGTTAAGCCCATGGATAGACGAAAATGTACTTGATGCCTATTCTTCCCCTCCAAGGCAATGACTCATTGCGACACAAGGTTTTAAATGTTTGAACATAATGCACTGGATGGGCCTTCAAATTCAATCAACAGTCTTATTTTGCGGTTGGGGAAATTTGAATTTGAAATGAATCCAGAGTTTTAAGCGTGAACAGCCTTATTCCCCAAATACACACCTCACTCACTTTGTACAATTGCTATTCCCAATTCAAGAGAGTTGTATGTGCATCACACCAACTCATGTATTGATCCATTACTGAACATATATTTTTACATATCTGTGGCACCCTATTCTATTCCTACCTACCTCAAAACAGCAAACACATCTCCTGCAACAGCGTCTCCTTACACTCACCCCCAGAGTACCCCAAGGTTCGATCCTTGACCTCCTCCTATTTCTCAGCTACACGTGTTCACTTGACAATATTATCTGGAGACACAGTCAGCTTTCACGTGAACGCCAACGAAACACTCTCTCCATCACCATCTCCTGCCACCACCGCACCATCTGATCACTTGTCCAACACAAGTCGTGGATGCGTCCTAACTTTCTCCAATTTAACATCAGCAGAGCCAAAGCCATCTTTTCATCTTCTGCCAAGCTCTCTGCACCCTCGCCTCCGAATCCAAGTCCCGCTTGGGTGAAAACCAATGGTGCACAAGTGTGGTCCTGTTGGACTTTGAGCTGTTTCAAACCCAATATCCTATCCATCGCTAAGACCACTGACTACCATCTCCACAACATTAGCTACTCTGCCATCCACACCACTGCTGGAATCCTTATCCATATTTCACTATCTCCAGGCTGTACCTCCACAATGCTCTCCCTGCTGACCTCCCAACCTCCACCGTACATAAACGGTAATTCATCCAAAATCCCACTGCATGCATCCTGTCCCACACTAAGTCCCACCTCCAGTGGTTCCTCATTACACAATGCGGTGAATTCAAAATCCTTGTCCCCATTTAAAAATCCCTCCAGTCGTGACCCGGTCACCTCTGCAACCTCCTTCAGCCCCAGATGAATTGATGGCACAAATAGAAGTAAACGGGTACGATCTAATTGCCATTACAGAGACGTGGCTGCAGGGTGACCAAGGCTGGGAACTGAATACTCAAGGATATTCGACATTTAGGAAGGACAGGCAAAAAGGAAAAGGAGGTGGTTTAGCTCTGTTAATGAAGGATGAGATCAACACAATAGCGAGGAAGGATCTTGGCTCAGAAGATCAAGATGTAGAATCAGTTTGGATGGAGCTAAGAAACAGCAAGAGCCAGAAAACATTGGTGGAAGTTGTTTATAGGCCACCAGACAGTAGTGGTAATGTAGGGCACAATATAAAGCAGGAAATTAGAAGTGCGTGTAACAAGTGTAATGCAGTAATCGTGGGGGACTTTAATCTACATATATACATTTAATCCACAGGATGCACTGCAGCAACTCGCCAAGGCTTCTTCAACAGCACCTCCCAACCCGCGACCTCTACCACCTAGAAGGTCAAGGGCAGCAGGCACATGGGACCACCACCACCTGCACATTCCCCTCCAAGTCATACACCATCCTGACTTGGAAATCTATCGCCGTACCTTCATCGTCGCTGGGTCAAAATCCTGGAACTCCCTTCCTATCAGCACTATGGGAGAACCTTCACCACACGGACTGCAGTGGTTCAAGAAGGCGGCTCACCACCACCTTCTCAAGGGCAATTAGGGATGGGCAATAAATGCCAGCCTCGCCAGCGACGCCCACATCCCATGAACGAATAAAAAAAAGATTGGGCAAACCAAATTAGCACTAATGTTGTGGAGGACGAATTCCTGGAATGTATACGAGATGGTTTTCTAGATCAGTATGTTGAGGAACCAACTAGGGAACAGGCTACTTTAGATCTAGTATTGTGCAATGAGAAAGGGTTAATTAATAATCTTGTTGTAAAGGAACCCTTAGGGAAGAGTGACCATAATATGATAGAATTCTTTATTAAGTTTGAAAAAATGTAGTTCAATCAAAAACTAGGGTCTTAAATCTAAACAAAGGAAACTACGAAGGTATGAGGCGCAAGTTGGCTATGGTTGATTGGGGAACTACATTAAAAGGTATGATGGTAGACAGGCTATGGCTAGCATTTAAAGAATTAATACATAATTTGCAACAAATATATATTCCTTTATGGCACAAAAACCCAACAGGGGTCCTAACCGTGGCTAACAAGAGGAATCAAAGATAGTATTAAATCAAAGAGAGAGGCATATAAAGTTGCCAGTAAAAGCAGTAAGCCTGAGGATTGGGACCATTTTAGAATTCAGCAAAGGAGGACCAAGAAATTGATAAAGAGGGAAAATAGAATGAGAGTAAACTAGCAAGAAACATAAAAACGGACTGTAAAAGCTTCTATGGGTATGTGAAAAGGAAAAGACTGGCAAAGGCAAATGTGGGACCCTTACAGACAGAGACAGGAAAATTTATAATGGAGCAGGTTAAAGATTGGGTATTCTGCAGCAAGTGACTCACCTCCATACTCCCCAAAGCCTCTCTACCACATACACGGTATAAGTCAGGAATGTGATGGAATACTTACTACTTGCCTGGATGGATACAGCTGCAACAACACTCGAAGCTCGACACCATCCAGGACAATGCAGTCAACTTGATCAGCACCCACCCACCAGCTTAAACATTTATTCCCTCCACCACCAGCACACCATGTACTATCTACAGGATGCACTGCAACAAGTCTCCAAGACTTCTCTTCGACAGCATCTCCCAAATCCGCAACCTCCATCACCTAGAAGGACAAGGGCAGTAGGTGCATGGGAACACCGTCACCTCCAAATCACACACCATCCCAACTTGGAAATATATCACTGTTCCTTCATCGTTGCTGGGTCAATCCTGGAACTCCCTATTTAACAGCACTGAGACTACCTTTGCCACATTTTTTAAAAATTCGTTCATGGGATATGGGCATCGCTGGCAAGGCCGGCATTTATTGCCCATCCCTAATTGCCCTCGAGAAGGTGGTGGTGAGCCGCCTTCTTGAACCGCTGCAGTCCGTGTGGTGAAGGTTCTCCCACAGTGCTGTTAGGAAGGGAGTTCCAGGATTTTGACCCAGTGACGATGAAGGAACGGCGATATATTTCCAAGTCAGAATGGTATGTGACTTGGAGGGGAACGTGCAGGTGGTGGTGTTCCCATCTACTTGCTGCTCTTTTCCTTCTAGGTGGTAGAGGTCGCAGGTTTGGGAGATGCTGTTGAAGAAGCCTTGGCGACTTGCTGCAGTGCATCCTGCGGATGGTACACACTGCAGCCACTGTGCGCCGGTGGTGAAGGGAGTGAATGTTTAGGGTGGTGGATGGGATGCCAATCAAGCGGGCTGCTTTGTCCTGGATGGTGTCGAGCTTCTTGAGTGTTGTTGGAGCTGCACTCATCCAGGCAAGTGGAGAGTATTCCCTCACACTCCTGACTTGTGCCTTGTAGATGGTGGAAAGGCTTTGGGGAGTCAGGAGGTGAGTCACTCGCCGCAGAATACCCAGCCTCTGACCTGCTCTTGCAGCAACAGTATTTACATGGCTGGTCCAGTTAAGTTTCTGGTCAATGGTGACCCCCAGGATGTTGATGGTGGGGGATTCGGCGATGGTAATGCTGTTGAATGTCATGGAGAGGTGGTTAGACTCTCTCTTGTTGGAGATGGTCATTGCCTGACATTTGTCTGGCACGAATGTTATTTGCCACTTATCAGCCCAAGCCTGGATATTGTCCAGGTCTTGCTGCATGCGGGCTTGGACTGCTTCATTATTTGAGGGGTTGCGAATGGAACTGAACACTGTGCAATCATCAGCGAACATCCCCATTTCTGACCTTATGATGGAGGGAAGGTCATCGATGAAGCAGTTGAAGATGGTTGGACTGCAGCAGTTCAAGAAGGCGGCTCACCACCACTGTCTCAAGGGAAACTAGGATTAGGCAATAAATGCTAGCCTTACCTGCAATGACCTTATCCCAAGAATGAATAAAAAGTAATGCTTTTGCTGGAAAATGGATGCTCTGCTGATATCAGCTTCAGCCATGCCTGGATCAGGCATATCACAGTCTCCTTATCATGATGTCTCTACCCAATCTCAGAACAACTTCCCATATTGCATCAGTAAGAATTTTTGAATTTCCTATGCTGGGTATCATGCTGCTTCTCCAATGAGATTCCCACCTTACTACTAATTTATGAATCACAAGAAATTTTGCACTATGAACCTGCCCCCACACTGAACTGAGGGTTAAGAGTGCCTAAAATTCATTTCACTTAAGGCTATTACAATTTTGATTCTATTAGCCCAGGCTGGATTGGAAACCAATTTTAAAAAATGTCACGATTTTCTAATAAAAACTGTGCCAAATACACAAAAGAAGCGATGCATATAAAAAGAAAACATTGGCACTTAAACATCTCAAAGTGCTTGGTCTACAATGAGTTACCTGGAAATGTGATGCACAGTTAGGACAATTACATGAAAGCCCTTGGCTCCTTACCACAAAGTTATCTTATATTCATTTATCCATGATCTGACCTATTAAAATAAATTCTCTCTCGAAAATTCCCATACGCTGAATTTTTCATTAATTTAAGGATGACTGTTTTACGCAAACTAATTGGCTATTCTTATTTTGCAGAAGACATTTATTTTATGAATTTGGAATACCTGATACTTTACCATTGAGACTCTAGAGTTCTTTTTAAAAAAGTATATCAATGCAGCTCTATAAATTAACAACACAGCAGTTTCACTTAAATCGTTCAATAAAAACCCGATCAGTAATATAAGTATCTATAAATTTTAATACATAGTAAATCCTGACAGGAAGACGGCACACTAAATTCATTAGATTTCACGCAGACTTTAACTTGCTTCAGGGGGACTCCATCTAAATCTTAAGATAACGATACACTAATTAAAATTTACAATCACAGATGCATGCTAAAGAAAATTCACCAATTTTAGTTTTAAAAAAGAGACAAGATATTGGTGCAAGATACCAGCAGCTGGTTGCAAAAATTGATCACAGCCCCCTTGTTTAACAGATGTACAAACAAGTGCTGCTCTAAAGCACAGCATGAAGATTAGAATTAGGCAGCAATTAAACAAAAAGACCAAACAGCTTCGTCAGGAACTCTGCAGTATACCAGTAGACAAAAGATTAGCTCATGACAAGGTCAAAATAATAATAGGGTCGACCTTTCCATATAATGAATCAATGTGAATCAAACCTACACAGAACTCAAAATTAATACTGGTTCATTGGAACCTTGAACAACACGTTTGAGAATACACCAGCCCCAGTGCAAGTGTGGCTGGGTTGACACACCAATGATCGCATTCAGTGCCAGTACATACGAGCTGTGCTGTTTTCCCCCCAAACAGAAAAGTCTTCTACACAACTTTTAGAAACTACCTCCAAACACTCACGTCTGCACAAAGCACAGCAAGTAAATTTGTACTTCATTATGCGAGCAGACAAGTATGTCAGTCATCTTGTCGTCTTATAAACTGTAAAATGAGTCTACGATTTCCCCCCCCCCAACCGAAGGGTGGAGCATTAAGTGTAATGGTGGGCATGGTATGCAAACCCTAGCAAAAATGGGAATATCGTAAGTATTTTCCAGTCTCTTTCAAATGCTGGGTCACTAATCATTAGCATTAAATCTTCCATTATCGTTAGACCAACTGAGTTACATCTCCTGGCAATTACAAACCACGCTTGCAGCCAATCGCTACAGTATCAACTGACCTGGAAGAGGTAATCTCAGATCATGAAAATTGGACATTGGCTCCTCACGGAGCTGGCGCAGAGTGTCCTGCCCAAAAAAGGGGAACTTTCAAAAGTTGAAATAAACTAGTTGTCTGTTCCACCACCATTCGCAGGCTATCTTACCAGTTATTTCCCTTCATTAAAACCACACTGGCAGAGAGACCAGGTAGCAGTGTTCCATGCATCAGTTTCAGTACGGCGGGAAGTCAGCGTTCCCCAAATTCAGAATGACAGAATTCAGAAAAGGTGACTCCGCTTCCATCTCTGTAAAATAGAACCAACAAGGTGACAATATCGTCCACAAGTGACCGCTGGTGGTATTGGAGGACTCGTTGTTTTCTGTTGCATTGTGTGGCTGGAGAGCCAGAAACCAAACGCAGTGAAAGCAGGACTAGCCCAAGATTGAGAGCGCCGCTGGAAGTTCCCTGTTAAAACCATTGGCCGTAGTTTTCATAAGGGGCATTCGCCGGCGCTGGGAGAGCCCCGCTTCCATAGATTCCGCTCTTCAGCCAGGAGGAGCAGCACAATAGCCTCAAATCCGATAACTCGATCTACCGCAAGAAAGTTGGTCGATAGACACGCGGGCGGCCGTGAGTGTAGCCCTGGCTTTAGTATAACACGACAGCACTGGATGAACTAAATCATGATGGTGTGACTCCTGCCCCCATTATTCAGGCCTAATTCGCCAGCTTTCCCCCTCCTAAATCGCCAAGTCTCATTAAATATGTTTCATGTCGCAGTTTCGCCTATTTTAGTTCAGTTTTCAAGTCTCTTCAACAGAATGTGGACTTAACATGGGAGATACTGCTGTTTACCCTGACACAATGTTACTGAACTGCGATGTATGAGGGTTTAGAAGCGCAGCTTGCAGGGACAATGTTGCACTCTTTCCCATGCCTTGAATTATAATCCTCGAGATAAACACTACTTACAATTTGATTTCCAAAAAAAAAAGAGAAAAGCAACAAGAGCTCATCAGGTTAGCGAGGCTTTTCCTTGGCCGTTTCTCTATTCAGTTGCACTTATAAATATCACCGAGTTCTGTAAATCTTAAATCAAAAACAACAAAAAAAGTAGCTATCTTCTTTATATGCTCCAAACAGCTACGGATTCAAATACAATCAGGATGCGGACACACAGTTAATAATGCGCTAAAAATGCTATGTTTCAACATTTGGGACAGAACATAGCCTAAATTGGGAAGGAAACAGCCCCCCACCCGAGAAGAGACTAGAAAGTAAATAGATAGGGAAAAAAAAAACAACTGACCACTTTAGTAGGCTTAAAGAGGGCCAATTTTAACACACCAGTGACCTAGATAAACAAGAGCTCTCACGAGTTGCCATTTCCAGTCTATAAACAAAGACTATGGTCTCTCTAACCAAAAGAAAATAATCACATCTCTAAATCAGTCCATCTAAATACGAAGTGGCAAAAGGTAGATATACAAATATGCTATGTGTGCAAATTCTAAAAGTTAATAATGGTATTTGGACAGCACTGGTCCCAATATACCCAACTTACAATTTTATCAAGCAATAACCCATCTAATCTACATATTTCACTCATCCTTACTATTTAAATCCTTCTCTGCAGCAAGTGGCAGTCGCCAACTCTGATTCTTTTCCGAATCATGCTTGACCCTCCCTTCAGAAGTATAAATACATTTCGTTCAGATATGCACACGGTGAAAGGGGATGGAGACACATGGAAACGGTCTTAAAGAATAGTTTCCACCACCCCCAGGGCAAAAAAAAGACACACATTTAAATCTTCAGCAACCTGTTCTGATCGTTCAGCTGTTTTAATTCACTTCGACACAAACACTACTAGCAGTTCATTCAATAACTTCGGCTTCTCTCTCAACGATATGTCCACTCAGCATCCCTGCCTGAGGAACTACTAAGTCTCCACTTCTCTGTCTGATATCCACTTACTCCTCTCCAACCGGTATGGTATGAACTGCTCCTTCAGCCTATCCACGCGTCCAGATAGCTTCACCTCTCCCTCTCCAGTATGCCTGTGTCTGTCCAGACACAATTTCTCCCTCTCCGGCCTATACCATCTACTTTTTTTTTTCCAGCCGAAGTCGCTATATCTCCCTGTGCAGCCCACATCCCCATCACTATTTCTCTCTCTCTCTCTCTCTCTCCCTCCCTCCCTCCAGCCTGTTCGGTAACCATCCACTGCCAACCCATACCTCGTATTTCCGCTCAACCCTCACCTCTCCAGCTGCTGCACCCCCACCACCTGTCATCTTACCTTGTGCCACAGCCAAGGACTCGAACCTTTGCAGCTCCTGCAGCAGACTCTTCCTCTCCAGGCGGTGCAGGCTGTACACAAAATCCCGGGCTCCCTGCGCCGTGTTCAGCGGCTCCACCGGCTCCTTGGCCGAATGGGTGCCATACCGCTGCCGGCAAGGAGCCGGCTCGGCCACGCTCCTACGAGGAAGGAGTGGGACAGGAGGGACCAACCCGCCGCTTTCACTTTTACTCCCAGTGCTTAGGCTCGACACCAGAGTCCGGGTCGGTCGCAGAACTCTCCTCAGGCAAGGGACCAGCAGCAGCATGGCCAGTGCAGAATGAAACCGACTGCAACTGAGAAGAAAAGTCTTGACTCTTGATTATTACCGTTCCGGAGAGAGGGGGAAACCGTCTGGCAGGCAGCGGCTGGAGCTCCTCTCACTCTTAGCTAAGAGGCAGCTCCGCCACAGAGTGGCATCTTTAGGAGCTCGCCAGCACCGACTTCAGATCCTTCATTCCAACTCGCGTCTGCTTTCTAAATGTTGGGAGATTCCAAGTCAGCAGGCAAGGGAGGAAAAACTACAGCTGACAGCCAGAGAGAGAGAGGAGGAGGAGGAGGAACACATATGCAACTCTCCCTGTGTGTCTCTCTCTCTCTCTCCCAGTCCAGCCCCTACTTTCACTGCACTGTGGGAGTTGTAGTCTGTTCCGCCTCCAAGTTCAATTCAGCAGCGCAGATGGTTAAACTACAACTCCCAAATAAAACCTCTTTTGCAATGGCTGTTATTTGTGGATACCGGTGGGAGGAGGAGGAGAGAAAGAGAAAGAGAGGATGAAAGAAGGCGTTGGAGTGGAAATTATTGGTCAGAGATCAACCCGTCCAGGTTTAATCACCCGTCATTTACAGGGTGCGTAGTCCAGACTGGGATGTTATTAACGCCTTTCCATTCAAGGATTTCGAAATCGCCCACATCTCTGGCATAAATACACTGTCATGTTGCAGAAACTGGTTATTTATGATTTTTTTTTTGTATTAAAAACGCCAAACTCGTGCATTTAACTGCAACGACTTTTTAAACTTCTGCCGTTCCCCAGTGATTTTTTTGGGGGGGCACATTGGCATCTGGCATTGCTGAGTTCGGGCAATGGAACACGCCGCCTTTGGCACTGAGTCGTCGGTATCAAATATTCAGTAGAGATAGTTTTAAAAAAAAACCCTAAAAATCCAAAATATAAAAAGAAACTGCTGCAAACACACAGCCGGTTCACTTGAGCTTCTGTAAAGGGAAAACACAGAGGCCCTGACAAAAGGTTTCTGCCTGAAGCAATAACCTGTCTTGCATTTCGAACGATAACGTATATTTCCGATATTATCTGTTTTTATTTCAAGCAATCTCAGGTCAGGAATAAGATGGCATGTTGTGGATTTATTTTTAACTTTGTACTGTTTGATTTTTTTTCAACTTCTCATTGCACCCATTCTCATGATCTTACTCTCTAAAAATAGCCAATTTAGTGTCAAATGTGAGCCCAGGACACACCGCTAGGAGCTGGGTTAAAATTCCACACGGTCATTTCATTTAGCACCTTTATAACCAGGAAGGGAAGACTTTCATCCCATCTGTTTGAGTTGCACCAAAAACCCAAGTCACAAGCTGCTTTTATAGTGGCCTTCAGCCCCTTCGTACGAGTGTCGTACAGGGCTAGTAGCAGCATTTTTTTCATTCGTTCATGGGATGTGGGCGTCGCTGGCGAGGCCGGCATTTATTGCCCATTCCTAATTGCCCTTGAGAAGGTGGTGGTGAGCCGCCTTCTTGAACCGCTGCAGTCCGTGTGGTGAAGGTTCTCCCACAGTGCTGTTAGGTAGGGAGTTCCAGGATTTTGACACAGCGACGATGAAGGAATGGCGATATATTTCCAAGTCGGGATGGTGTGTGACTTGGAGGGGAACGTGCAGGTGGTGTTGTTCCCATGCGCCTGCTGCTCTTGTCCTTCATCAAGGTAAACTTACTGGATTTTTTTTTAAAACGACCAATGTCCCAAAAGAAACCATTTTTACTGGATCTTTCCATCTGCTACCTATCTCCCCCGGGGCCAGTGTGCTGTTCCTGCAGCAACAGCACGTTTTAACATCGGCATTTTTTTTTTCTTTTCCACTCTGCAGCATTGGATGTGTAATCAGGTTGGCTTTTTTTGTGGACATTGGCATCTTGATGCAAGAAAATGACATTAACAAGGCACGCAGTTACCCTCTGTTCAGCAATGTCATGACATCACTACTTCATGCATGTGCCACAATGTCATAGCTAGTCCGTATATATGTGTAATAGCAAGCCTTACAGTACAACCAGTTCATAGGAAGACTAGCTGTACTATCTATAACTAACTGCTGCAAAGCAGTGTAATTGACTTGCTCTCTCAAGACTTGGGGTGAACTATAAAAGCAAGTACAATGGTGAAGTATGGCAGTCCTCAACTGCAGCGTTTTTTCTTTTGTGTGTGTTTTAGGCCCCCATTTTATAAGAAGCGGGGGTTAGGGTGTGCTCATGTGCAGAAAACCAATAAACCCAAAATAAGTGTCAAATTATAATTTTATTATCTCGGTCCAGGATGCACTCCAGTCCCTGCGGTGCCCACCGGTCGCGGAAAGCCTCGAGCGTACCGGCAAACACCGCGTGCTCCCTCTCCAGGGCCACCCGGGCGCAGAGAATTCCGCAGAAGAGAGGCAGACAGTCGGAGCGACCGCCCCCACGGGCCGCGTCTAACCTGGACCTGTGGATAGTCACCTTGGACAGGCCCAGGAGCAGGCCCACGAGGATGTCCACCGACCTGCCCCCCCCACCACCTCCCCCGTCACCGGGCGGCCAAAGATCAGGAGCGTGGGACTGAAGTGCAGCCTGAACTTGAGGAGCAGCCCCCTTAAATAGTCAAACAGGGGCTGCAGCCTCCCACACCCTGTGAATAAATGAAACACGGACTCATCCAGGCCGCAGAAATTGCAGGCGGCCTGGGAGTCCGTGAAATGGCGTAAACGCCTGTTGGTCGCGACTGCTCCGTGCAACACTCTCCACCCCCGATCCCCGATGGTCAACTGCAGCATTGTTACTTATACATTGACTAACACTGTAGCTTTTACAACTCCAGCAGAATGCTTGTGTGTGATCCCATTCATATATTATATAGACTTAAAAGGCATATCGTTGATGACTTCGATCGTGTTTATGCATGGCATACCTGCTTATGTGTATGCATAACAGCTCAAGCTGACTCTTATTGTCAAGAGGAATTTCAGCCCTTGGTCTGTATATAACACACTCAGTTCTGCTTCCCACTAGATTAGCTGGATGGTAGATGATAATGAAAGTTGGCAATGATGCACATTTAGTCTGCTCAATAGAGATAATATTTGTGCACTGGAGGGCAGATATATCACTGTCTAGTGAAACGTAGGGGCCTCACACTGAGCCTTTGCACGGGGCCCACACCAGACAAACGCTGCTCCTGGAAACATCATGACATTAACATGCACGCATGCAGTTACCCTCTGTGTAGCAATGTCATGACATCACTACTTCAAGCATGTGCCACAATGTCATGGCAAGCCTTACAGTGCAGTCAGTTTACAGGAAGACTAGCTGTACTGTCTATAACTAAATGCTGGAAAACAGTGAAATTATCCTGCTCTTTCAAAAACTGGGCTGAGCTGTAAAAGCAATGAGAAAGGCAAAAGAGCATTGTGCAGCATGCAGTCCTCGGCTGCAGTATTGCTACTTGTACATTCAAATTGACATCCCTGGGAAGTTGCCTATTGTGGGAGATGAGCACAGCTGTATTGCATGGTAACACAATTGCCTATTCCTGCAGTAAGAGGAGTGCGGCTTTGGCTCCCAAGAGCAACTAGAAGAGTGGATTTCTCAGCTTGAATTTGCTCATTAGGTTTGTCTGACTCCAGAGATTCTGAATGTTCTGTTAGTGGAAAATGAAATGAATGAGTAGTTAATCTGTTTTTTCAGTGATATTAGTTGACGGACTAATATTGGGCAGGACACCAAAGAGCTCCTTGCTCTTCTTCACATAGTCCCATGGGATATTTTATATTCATCTAAATAGGCAGACTCTCAGTTTAACATCTTACCCGAAGGACAGCATCTCCAAAAATGCAGCACTCCCTCAGGGCTCCACTGAAGTGTCAGCGTAGGTTTTCATTCAGTACCCAGAATAAAGATTGTGGGCCGAGGGATAGGATCAGGCTGAAGTTGTTGGGCCCTGGGCTGAGTTCTGAAGGGACACATGTACTTCATGATTGGTGTTGAAATAGCCATGGAAGAAGCTGAAATAGATCCAAGAGTCTTAGTAGATTTGACATATCCTTCCAGTTGATAAAT
The DNA here is from genome assembly GCF_035084215.1 of Heptranchias perlo. Taxonomy (NCBI): domain Eukaryota; kingdom Metazoa; phylum Chordata; class Chondrichthyes; order Hexanchiformes; family Hexanchidae; genus Heptranchias; species Heptranchias perlo. The sequence continues at coordinate 134,890,251 of NC_090327.1, read as the reverse complement.
CCTTCCTCAGAATCGTTGGGGTGCTACAATTGATCTTAGTGCAACTCGGCCTGGGAGGGGAGCATTATTTTAAGTTCGACCATGGCTATAGGATAAGGGACATAGGTATAAGCTAGTAAAAGGTAAATCCAGGGCTGATGTCAAGAAGCAGTTCTAGGTAGGGCAGTGGAGGAAATAATTCAAATGGCAGTTGGATGCATTGATGGGAAGCCGTATATTTCTATGGAAGAAAATGAGCGAAATGCCTCCCTCACCTGCACTTACCTCTGTGAATGGTGGTTATCACATGAGCAACTACATCTGCGACTAAAGTGGAATTGAGCAACATTATAATTGAGGTAGGAGAAGTGGCACTGTCACAAGAAAGGTTGGGATTAATTAGGCATAACTTGTATTTCTGACTTAACCGCAATGGAGAGAAATGTTGTGACCAGAGTTCCTTTGATGTCTGCTTGTAGGTCCATTTGTCTGTTGTGAAATATAGTAGAGGTGGTAGGGTGGAAGGTCCTTAGAATCATAGGAAGCGATTTTCAACTGCAGGCTGCCCGTTTCTCACCTGATAATTGGATGGGAAGGAATTGAAAATCGGGGGGGGGGGGGCGGGGGGGAACCTCAGCCGCCTCATAGATGCCCAAGGCCCGCCTGATGCAATTTTCAGACAAGCCCGTAAATGGACGAGTACAGTTCCCCCGCCTCAAACAGGCTGCTTAAATATGCAATTTGTGTAGGACCCCGATTGGAATTTTCAGCTACAAATGGACAGAGTGTCCATCCACTTTTATCAAGCACTGAGCGGCCTAACCAGCTCCTTAGAGGGATCCCCGGTGGACACTCAAAATCCAGCCCAGGAAACTTTAATTTTTGTGGGGGCGCGGAGCTCGCACACTCCTCCCAAAAAACTCCGGCCCGTTGTCGCCCGTCCAAGGCCCCACCCCAGTAACAGTCTTCTCCCCACCGTCCCCCCCCTCACCCCAACCTCCCAGAGCCGACCTGCCAGCCGGCTCAGCACGGTAGTGGCCAATTTCCCACCCTTCCACAACTGGCACGTGCAGCTTGTCGGCTGCATTTTCATGAGGCTCGGGCCTCGTGTCACCCCTGTTTCCATTGGAAGCTGAAGATCACCCCCATAGAATTTTACACCACAGGAGGTCATTCGACCCATAACACCTGTATCATCTGTTTGAGTATTTTTTATGTATTATGCATTAAAAACACCAGAAGCATTTTAAATGGCGACTAACATTTTTGCCCCCATATGCAATCACTCTCCTTTAAGTGGTCACATCTCTTTGATTTTGCCCATTACTCTTGTAAGCAGCCCTTTAAGAAGGGGTTCTTACATGCAATTCTTCCCTCCCCCACCCCCCCGACAAGTCCTAACGTCAGGTCCAATATTGCTTGGGTATTTCCTCCATTATGGAAATAAAGCTGAACCCACAAAATTTGGCAGTCAGCGCACTAATAGTTGGGCAGGGGTTAATAGCATTCTGACCAAGTCGTACCCAATTAAAGGCCTGATTGGAAAACTTACTACAATATTTCTAACAACAGTAGTGCGGGGTAGGAATTGGTTATAGCCCATGTTCGGGCGCATAACCAACGGCACACAACCAGAACTAGCAGGACGAGGCTTGCCCTAAATTGGTCCTCATTTGAATAGTTGAATGCCTGCCGTGCCTCCAGCGGCAGCTCGACCATTTCAGAGGGATCAATTTCAGGCCAGCAGCGATCCTCAAGTATGTCCCAGGAGCGGGGGTGCAGTGCAAGGACGATGAGAGGGCCGGCCGATCGTGGACTGGCAGTGGCCCTCGGGAGCCTTGCACCTCCTGGCTCTCAGCAAGCTGCAAAAAAAAATGTTTTCTAAAATATTAAATGGGGAAAAAAAACAGATTTGCAATAATTTTTTTTTGTAAAGCAGTGCAGAGATGAAATTGTTCCTGGAAAATGCTGATCGCATTGTGTCACTGATGCCTGATGGAGTATGGTCTATCCAGGATTTAACCATTAGCATTAAAAGTGATGTAAGAATACCAACCAGATTATTATTTTTTTAATGGTAAAGTAACAAATGCATTATGAACAAAGTATGATGGGAAAAGTGAGAAATCTGGCCGAGGAACTGTCACATGATGCACTTACTAAGCTCTCAGCTGAGTTAAACCAAAGCGGAGAGTGAAGAATCCTGCACACTCTCCCAGCTTTGTACACTGACTGCTACAGCAGATCCTATTATTAGAAAGCGGAATCATGCACTTACAGTCTCATGTTATGCCATGAGCAGGAGCAGAGTAAGCTTCAATCTTTTTAAAAGGGAAAGGCTGGGATGAGTACTTTTCCCCACAAAATTCTCTTCTGTTGCTCTCTTGCAATATGTGTCTATATTTAAAACAATGATATCATGGTAGGTACAGCACAGGAGAAGGCCATTCAGCCCATTGTGCCTGTGCCGGCTCTTTGAAAGAGCTATCCAATTAGTCCCATTCCCCTACCCTTTCCCCATAGCCCTGTAAATTTTTTCCCTTCGAGTATTCATCTAATTCCCTTTTGAAAGTTACTATTGAATCTGCTTCCACCGCCCTTTCAGGCAGTGCATTCCAGATCATAACAACTCGCTGCATAAAAAAATGTTTCCTCATGTCACCTCTGGTTCTTTTGCTGTTCACCTTAAATCTGTGTCCTCTGGTTACTGACCCTTCTGCCACTGGACAGTTTCTCCTTATTTACTCTGTCAAAACTGTTTGTGATCTTGAACACCTCCATCAAATCTTCCCTGAACCTTCTCTGTTCTAAGGAGAACATGATGTGGAGATGCCAGTGATGGACTGGGGTGGACAAATGTAAGGAGTCTTACAAAACCAGGTTATAGTCCAACAGCTTTATTTAAAATCACAAGCTTTCGGAGGCTTCCTCCTTCGTCAGGTGAGTGTGGGATTCCATAAAGGTACAGCATATATAGTCAAAGAACAATGCCTGGTGATTACAGATAATCTTTCCAACTGCCCGTTATCAAGGCAATCAAAGGAGTTGAATAGTGTTCAGACAGAGAAACATTACATACAAGACTACTGAATACACAAACGGTCAGAACACAAAGACAAAGAGAGAGAGAGAGAGAAACATCCGAAAGACAGAGAAAGAGAGAGAATGACCAGTTGTATTAAAAACAGATAACTTTTTATCGCTGGTGGGGTTACATGTAGCATGACATGAACCCAAGATCCCGGTTGAGGCCGTCCTCATGGGTGCGGAACTTGGCTATCAATTTCTGCTCGACGATTTTGCGTTGTCGTGTGTCTCGAAGTCCGCCTTGGAGAACGCTTACCCGAAGATCGGAGGCTGAATGTCCTTGACTGCTGAAGTGTTCCCCGACTGGGAGGGAGCCCTCCTGTTTGGCGATTGTTGCGCGGTGTCCGTTCATCCGTTGTCGCAGTGTCTGCATGGTCTCGCCAATGTACCATGCTCCGGGGCATCCTTTCCTGCAACGTATGAGGTAGACAACGTTGGCCGAGTCGCAGGAGTATGAAACATTTACCTGGTGGGTGGTGTCCTCTCGTGTGATGGTGGTATCTGTGTCGATGATCTGGCATGTCTTGCAGAGGTTGCCGTGGCAGGGTTGTCCCAGCTTCTCTCCACATAACTGAAGTACCTCATCCCTGTACCATTCTAGTAAATCTCTTCTGCACTCTCTCTAAACCCTATCACTATCTTATTTTAAATCTTATGTCTGTGATACTTCTGGTTGTAATGTTTTGTTACACTTCTTGTGTCAACTTTTTCCCATTCTAAATTCCTATGTTCATATTTAATATGGGTTTTGCCAATGTAAACTCATCCCACTGATTACATAATCTAGCCACTGATTCCCACAAATTGTTCAAATTGCTTTCTAATTTTTTTTTTGCCTGCCATTTTGGCATTTAGAAATTTTTTTCAAAATTACATATTTCACAATAAAAGAATTAAATTGTTAAATTGAATCACCTTCTTTGTCTTTTAATACCTTCAGTAAAGTTTTTAATTGAAGGACACAGCCCCTTCCAACAGATGGGCTTGGAGTTGATATTTTTTGCCCAGAGCTGGGACACTGTGAGCTGAATTTGGATTGTGCAATCTGAGCATGTGCAGTGTGCCAAATTGCCCAGGATGCATCAATATTCTTCAGTCAGCTCTACTGATGGAATATTTTTCTTTAGCTTCTTGCAATTTCTGCTCAATAATTTTTTTTCTTTTTTTTTCATATCAAAAACCAAATAACAGTGTCAAATAATAATTTTATGGTGACGATCAGGATGCACTCCAGCCCCTGCGGTGCCCACCGGTCGCGGAAAGCCTCAAGCGTACCGGCAGATACCGCGTGCTCCCTCTCCAGGACCACCCTGGCCCGGAGAATTCTGCTCAATAATGTTTCTTCAAATAATTTTGAAAAAGATTTGAGGTGAAATTTATATTTTTTGTTTAAAAAAAGAAGCTTTGTGTGTCTACGTGTGTGCATGAGAGAGAGAGAAAACTGACAGTGTACTGATTCGACACCTGCTGTAACTTTTGTCCTGTGTTTGATAAACTTCAGAAAGTATATCAAGCTATGAGAGAGGGAGTGAGTTGGAGAGAGATAAGGCCCAATCATAACACAGAGGCAGGCTCTGAGCAGGTGGGGGCGGTAGCACGCACCAAACCCGGAAGAAGTTTCGTCCCGTCTGAATATCCGATTTCAACATGGCTGCCTAATTATAATATTGCTTCTGGGTTTCAACGGGCGTGATGCATGACAGGATCTCAACTCGACTATTTAAAGGGTTAATTCAGAGATGGAATTTGGAGGAGTAAGGAGTTTGTGCAAAAAGACATGGAATCTGGACGGTCAAGGGCTGTGCCCCGGTTTAACGATGCATCGCTTGATGTACTTCTGGGTGCAGTGAGGAACAGGAAGGAGATAATCTTCCCCAGCAATGGGAGGAAGAAACCTACTGCTGTCACAAAGAAGGCGTGGTTGGAGGTGGCTGAGGAGGTGAGCAGCAGGAGCATTGTGGCCCATTTCTGGATCCAGTCCAGGAAAGGCTTCAATGACCTAACCAGTTCAGGAAAGGTGAGTACAGTTTCAGATTCATCTACATCCTGTAGTGCATACCGGTCCCCCCTCACTCTGTCTTGTCAAGTGTACTCCATCACATCACTCCTCACACCCACTTAAGTTTTAAGATCACCCATCATTTCTATGCACTTTCTCCTCTCCCCATTTATGCATCCACCACTGCCACTCACCCCAATCCTTATGCAATGTGATGCATCTGCCTGATAGTCACTCTCACCGAATGCACTGCATCCATCGGGTGAACACATGCCTTACAGATACTCATAGGTCTGTTCTTTCCTCCGATGCAGGAGAAGAGAGCACAAAACAGAAGGGAGAAGGAGAGGACTGGAGTGGCCCGCCACAGATAGTACAGCTGACAGATGCAGACGAAGAGGACCATGGAGATCAGTGGCATCTCTGCACCCCTGACCATCAGACTGGGACTTCGCTGCTGCCTGGTGACAGAATTAAATATCTCTGACCCACATTTCATACCAGACTCAGTCACGTTGACTTGATTTCACCAATGAGTGAAATATGATAAGCGTAATTTTACTGAGTGGCAGCATTGTTACATTGCCAGTACTAATTCATACCTGTCTCTTCTCTCCTCCTGGGCCTTCATGCGTAGAGCAGCAGTTTGTCGATTTTCCTGACGACGATTCCTCAGAGGACCTGATTCCTTCTGAGGTCGCACCGTCCACAGGACATACTACCAGGCACCAGCGCAGATACTCGCACTTCGGTGGGTCCAGTTAAACAGTTAGTTGGGTTTTCACATGGTGAGTCACAGTTCACAAGTGAGCACGAGCAGAGAGTGGTGGAAGGGGCAGCTGTGGAGAGTCCGTGTCGGGGGGGGCGCACTCCTCTCCAAGCTCTGCTCAGCTGGACATGGATGCTGAACCCCGGGGGCCATTGATGAAAAGGATAACCATAAAGGGACAGCAGGAAATTTGTGAGGTACTGGAAGTCGTGCCACGCACACTCTCCACCATAGCAGGGAGGATGGAGGAGTCCGGCTCGAACATTTGTGGATTGACGTCGCAGGTAATTGCGATAATGTCTTTCATGGAGAGAGTGGCCGCCTCTGTGGAACTTCAAGCCTGGCTCTCAAACCAATCCGTGCAGGCCGTGACCACAGCCATACAGACTTTGGATGCCAACTAGTCTGCCGCCTTAAACAGGATGCCTGATACCTTAACTGTGGCCTTACAAGGTGCCACTAATTTGCACCAAGCTGCTCCCCCGCAGAGTGATAGGAGTGATGTGCCACTGGCCCGGGAGAGGGATGATGGCGAAGGGGGAGATGGAAGTGGGAATTCCACTCAAAGACCTCCCACTTCTCACCTGTTGCCCCCCCCTCCACCCCCGTCAACCAGTATCCGAAATATTGCCTCCTCTCCCGATGGCCGAGTCTGCCCCCGCACAGGTACAAGTGGAGCAGTCTTTGGCGGGGCCCTCACGGGCTCCAAAACCCAGAGGTTGCAGGCCGAGAGCATCTCAGCCGTCAGGGCAGGGATCTGAGCAGCCTGCCTCTACCTCTGCCGAAGCCATTGGGATTGCACTTTATAGGAGCGGTAGGCAAACTAAGAAAGATAAATTTCAATTCACCAAGGGTAAGCACATGGGTGTTTGTGAAAATGTTATTAAGCTTTCCTTTGTTGTTACTTCCCTTAAAATTTGCTAATTTGCACTGTTCCCCCGTGTTGCTCATTCTTGCGTGCTGAGTGGCAACCCGCCTTTTAGTTGCTTGGAGGACTGTTTTGACTGCGGGGGGAGGGGAAGGGGGGCGGGGCAGAGGGTGGGGGGAAAGGGAGCAGGGGATGTGATAGTTACTTTGGTCCAGTGTGAGTGACTAACTGAGCCTTCGAGCTGTTAGGTCACCCCCGGCATTCTGAGCAGCAATGTGATCAGCTGGTCTGGCGTAGGGTGCCCCATCTTCATCTTCCTCCTCCTCCACCTCTAATCCTCGCTGCCGTGCAATGTTGTGCAGAACGCAGCACACCACTATGATTCTGGACACCTTCACTGGCGAGTACTGAAGGGGGTCTCCAGATCTGACCAGGCATCTAAAGTGCATCTTCAGCATGCCAATGGCTTGCTCGATGACACATCTGGTGGTGATATGGCTCTCATTGTCGCGCTCTTGGGGTTCGTCGGTGGGGTTCCTCAGAGGTGTCGTCAGCCAGGTCCTTTGTCACCAGCAGCTACCTCTTAAGTCTACTTCCAGGTACGAAGAGGTCGGGATGTTGGACTGTCGCAGTAGGAAAGCATCATGGCACCTCCCGGGGAACCTGGCGCAGACCTGCATGAACCTTTTCTTGCGATTCAACATAAAATCTCATAAAATTGTAAGATTATCCACAGCTGCCACTTTAATATTTAAATGTGCAGTTGGCGCAGCAGAGCTTATGGTACATTTCAACTGGCATTTTGTACTTGTACCAGTGGGAGGGTTGGATGCAAACACTGCCCTCTGATATGTGGATCATCTTTGGGTTTAAACTATTTGGAGTTCTTGGTGTGGACCCCTCTAAAAGTGTCCTCTATACTCCAAGTCCCTGGAGAGGCATTGAGCAGAGCCCAGTGTCACCAGAACAACTACAAGTGTCCCTCCAGAAGGAAAGCATCACTAATAAAAACAGTCCATCCAAACTAAAGAAGTGCAGTGGTAAACCTAAGTAACAAATTGCTGATTTTTGACAATTAAACAGTTGGTATCTTGCAGTGTTCACCAGTCACAGTATGTTTCAAGTTATCTGGAGGATGCTGTGTGGTCACACTCCATGGTCATCCGGGCGTATGCTAGAGATCGAAACATGGGCAAGCAGTCGGAGAGACCCTCCCCAGTAATCTTTCATAGTGCCAAGCTTGAAATGTAAACCCCAATCTCTTTCACTGTGCTAAGACTGTATTTCAGTTGGGCTGAAACAAATGGTACAACTTTCAGCCTTTGCACTGTGAGGAAAGTGGAATATTGGATAGCATGTGAAAAACAAGGCAATCTGGCCCTGTTCTGACTGTCACATCTGGATAGTTGCAGTGCTGGTTTCCTATTCTGCTGGCAGCCTCTGGGAGGAGTAAATACGTTGGATTCATTGAAACCATGTTTACATCTTTGTTCAAAGCCAAAAATCTAATTCTGGAGCTCAGTAACCATGGTGTCTGCACAGTTCTTTTGAGTACATCTGTGTAATACATTATTCCAGATAATTATTTTTCTATGTATCTCACTGAATTGATTGTGACAAATTACACTGAGATATTTGCGATATCAGTCACCGCATGCTTGTATCACCTCTGGAATGATCAGAAAGAACAGGGTGTCGTAACTGGGTAAGGGTGCCTCACTTATTGGTAATGCAGCACCTAGGGCCACTAAAATGCAGTGAAACAGCAGCAAAGAACATAGATTTGATCCTTTGCTGAGTTCCCAATTTGCTGACAGCCGTTTCAATTGGTGGGACACGTCATCTGTTTGCTCTGAGATAAACAAAGTATTGCCGTGACACTTCGATCTCATGTTTCAATGCAAATTTGTAAGATATACTCGGACACTTTAGAAAAGTACATTTTTGCTTCTCTTTGTCAATATTTGAAAAGTCCATCATCAACTGATCTGTACTGTTGATGATGCTTTTTGGCAGGACGCTTTTTGTCCTTTAAATGAAATGCTGAAGACTTTAAATCACTGGCCATTTGTGCTGACAACAGATTATATCAACCCGCAGGAAGTCAGAAACATTCATGAGTTCTTTGTGCCAATTTCCCAGCCTGGTCTTGTTACACGCACCGAATGAACAATGCAAAGGCTATGTTGTTCCTTTATATTGTGTATTTAGCGAGGGAACATTCATTCTCCATTTGCATTTTTTAATAGTTTTCATCAATGATAATGGACGAGCTTATCGATAACTACAGCTGAGACATGCTAGGACCACACCTCATTGAAAATATATGTCACCTGTGTGGGTTGGAGGAATGTGTAAGATGCTAATTTAGTATACAGAATAAAATGCAAATTCATGTAATGCATATTTCACAAATAACATTGACCTAGTAACACAAGAAACAAAGAATACAATTGAAATTTTTTTTTATTCATTCATGGGATGTGGGCATCGCTGGCAAGGCCAGCATTTATTGCCCATCCCTAATTGCCCTTGAGAAGGTGGTGGTGAGCCGCCTTCTTGAACCGCTGCAGTCCGTGTTAATCCTAAATAAAAATCCTAATCCATGGTTATCCTAAATATTGTACAGTAACTGAACAACAGATAATTATTTTGATCTGGTTTCTTGAACTCTTCATCATCGGGAGCAATGTGTCTACATCAACTCTATCAGTCCCCTTCATAACTCGAATAAACTTAGGGCTGAAATCCCACAGTCCTGGGGGGGGCAGATTAATAGCATTATTTGGGAGGGTAAGGGCAGAAATTGGGGCTGACCAGGGTACACTGGGTCCCTGCCCCTTTCCTTATGGGTTTAAAATTTCTGCCACAGGTGGGAACGGCTGCTTTATGCTCATGTCCTGACCCTGGGATTTGAGGCGGGGCCAGGAGTGCTTCCAGGAGATCTACAGGCCATTCCAGACCCACTCCCAAAAACCTTCCCCAGGAATTTCTGGACTCTTTATTTAATCATCTCAAAGCCTTTTGTTTTCTAATGAGAACAAACTCAACTTTCCCTCATCTTGGTTTGCTGAGATCTTTAACTGATCCCTGAGATAGAAACATAGGAACAAGAGTAGGCCATTCAGCCCCTCGAGCCTGTTCCTCCACTCAGTTATATCGTGGCTGATCTGTACCTCAATCCTATTACTTGCCTTTGCTCCATATCCTTTGATACCCTTACCTAACAAGAGATCTGATATCATCTGTGTTGCCCTACACTGAACCCTGTTACAGGCAATAATATATTTCCTATGATATGGTGAACAGAATTAAATACATTCTATCTGTCAGCTAATCATAGTATCATAGTAGGTACAGCACAGGAAGAGGCCATTCAGCCCATTGTATCTGTGCCGGTTCTTTGAAAGAGCTATCCAATTAGTCCCCCTCCTCTGCTGTTTCCCCATAGCCCTGTAATTTTTTTCCCTTCAAGTATTTATCCAATTCCCTTTTGAAAGTTACTATTGAATCTGCTTCCACCACCCTTTCAGGCAGCACATTCCAGATCATAACAACTCGCTGCGTAAAAAAATGTTTCCTCATGTCGCCTCTGGCTCTTTTGCCGATCGCCTTAAATCTGTGTCCTCTGGTTACCGACCCTTCTGCCACTGGAAACAGTTTCTCTTTATTTACTGTATCAAAACCGTTATGAAACCCAGTAACTTGTTCGCCTAATGGTTTCAATCGTATTCTCAATAACTGTAGGAAAAATGGACAGGGATTTACATTTGTGCCAAATGTTTCATTGTGATGCCTAAATTGACTTGGAATTACAAAACACAAATTGAAACACAAATGAAAAAGATCCACAGTTCAGACATTAGTGAGCATGGAGTGCAACATTGCTTGAAGAGTCATTCAGCTGAGCTCACTCAGGAATATCACGGATAGGAACATAGGAACATAGGAACAGGAGTAGGCCATTCAGTCCCTCGTGCCTGCTCCGCCATTTGATAAGATCCTGGCTGATCTGTGATCTAACTCCATATATCTGCCTTTGGCCCATATCCCTTAATACCTTTGGTTGCCGAAAAGCTATCTATCTCACATTTAAATTTAGCAATTGAGCTAGTATCAATTGCCGCTTGCGGAAGAGAGTTCCAAACTTCGACAAACCTTTGTGTGTAGAAATGTTTTCTAATCTCGCTCCTGAAAGGTCTGGCTCTAATTTTTAGACTGTGCCCCCTACTCCTAAAATCCCCAACCAGCGGAAATAGTTTTTCTCTTTCCACCCTATCAGTTCCCCTTAATATCTTATAAACTTCGATCAGATCACCCCTTAACCTTCGAAACTCCAGAGAATACAACCCCAATTTGTGTAATCTCTCCTCGTAACTTAACCCTTGAAGTCCGGGTATCATTCTAGTAAACCTACGCTGCACTGCCTCCAAGGCCAATATGTCCTTCCGAAGGTGCGGTGCCCAGAACTGCTCACAGTACTCCAGGTGCGGTCTAACCAGGGTTTTGTATAGCTGCAGCATAACTTCTGCCCCCTTGTATTCTAGTCCTCTAGATATAAAGGCCTTCTTGATTATTTTCATTAGCCTTCTTGATTATTTTCTGCACCTGTTCATGACACTTCTATGTACCTGACCCCCTAAGTCCCTTTGGACATCCACTGTTTATAACTTTTTACCATTTAGAAAGTACCCTGTTCTATCCTTTTTTGATCCAAAGTGGATGGCCTCACATTTGTCTACATTGAATTCCATTTGCCACAGTTTTGCCCATTCACCTAATCTATCAATATCGCTTTGTAATTTTATGTTTTCATCTACACTGCTTACAATGCCACCAATCTTTGTGTCATCGGCAAACTTAGATATGAGACTTTCTATGCCTTCATCTAAGTCACTAATAAATATTGTGAATAATTGAGGCCCCAAGACAGATCCCTGCGGGACTCCACTAGTCACATCCTGCCAATGTGAGTACCTTCCCATTATCCCTACTCTCTGTCACCTTTCGCTCAGCCAACTTCCTAACCAAGTCCGTACTTTTCCCTCGATTCCATAGGCTTCTATCTTAGCTAACAGTCTCTTATGTGGGACCTTATCAAATGCCTTCTGGAAGTCCATATAAATAACATCCATTGACATTCCCCTGTCCACTACTTTAGTCACCTCTTCAAAAATTCAATCAGGTTTGTCAGGCACAACCTACCTTTCACAAATCCATTCTGGCTCTCTCTGATTAACTGAAAATTCTCGAGGTGTTCAGTCACCCTATCCTTAATTATAGACTCCAGCATTTTCCCCACAACATATGTTAGGCTAACTGGTCTATAATTCCCTGGTTTCTCTCTCTCTCCTTTCTTAAAAAGCGGAGTGACGTGTGCAATTTTCCAATCCAGAGGGACAGTTCCTGAATCCAGAGAACTTTGAAAGATTATAGTTAGGGCATCTGCAATGCACTCACCTACTTCCTTTAAAACCCTGGGATAGAAACCATCTGGTCCTGGGGATTTGTCACTCTTTAGTGCTATTATTTTCTTCATTACTGTTGTTTTACTTATGTTAATTTTATTGAGTCCCTGTCCCTGATTCAATATTAGTTTTCTTGGGAATTTCGGAATGCTATCCTCTTTTTCTACTCTAAATACTGACGCAAAGTAATTGTTCAACATGTCCGCCATTTCCCCATTGTCAATGACAATATCCCCACTTTCAGTTCTTAAGGGGCTAACACTGCTCCTGACCACCCTCTTTTTCATAATGTAACATAAAAGTTCTTCGTATTGGTTTTGATATCCCTTGCAAGTTTCTTTTCATACTCTCTTTTTGTAGCTCTTACTATCTGTTTTGTGACCCTTTGTTGATCTTTGTATCTTTCCCATTCACCAGGATCTGTGCCATTTTTTGCCTTTATGTATGCCCTTTCCTTATGTCTTATACTGTCCCTTACCTCTTTAGTTGTCCATGGCTGTTTTTTTTGACAAGTAGAGTTCTTGCCCCTCAGGGGTATAAACCGATTCTGTATCACATTAAATGTTTCTTTAAACATTTCCCACTGATCATCAGTCGTTTTACCCATTAACAGATTTGCCCAGTTTACTGTGGACAGTCTCTGTCTCATCCCATTGAAGTCGGCCTTACCCAAGTCTAGAATCTTAGCAGCTGATTCACTTTTTTCCCTTTCAAACACTACATTGAACTCGATCATGTTATGATCGCTATTGGATAGATGTTCACGCACAGTTAAGCTGTTAACTAAATCTGGCTCATTACTTATTACTAAATCTAGTATGGCTTGCCCCCTTGTTGCCTCTAGGACATACTGCTGTAGGAAACTATCCCGGACACACTCAAGAAATTCACTACCTTTCTGACAGTTGCTAATCTGCTTTTCCCAATCTATGTGAAGGTTAAAGTCCCCCATTAAGACCACTATGCCTTTGTTACACGCTTGTCTAATCTCTGCATTTGTACAATCTAGCACTTCAGAGCTCCTGCCAGGGGTCCTATACACAACTCCCACTATAGTCTTAGATCCTTTCCTACTTCTCAATTCAATCCTCTGTTGGCTGCTTACCTCTCGTTATATCCTCCTTTATCATTGAAGTGATTTCATCTCTAATCATTAAGGCTACTCCTCCCCCTCTTCAATTTTCCCTGTCTCTCCTGTAGACATTATAACCCGGTATATTTAGTTCCCAATCCTGACCATCCTGCAGCCATGTCTCCGTAACAGCTGTCATGTCATACCCTCCAATTTGAATTTGAACCTGTAGTTCATTTAATTTATTCCTTATACTCCGTGCATTTGTATATAGAACTCTTAGTTGGGCCACACACCCTAGCCTGACCTTCAGCTTTGATGCTGGGTTAATCGCCTTACGCCGATAGGACCAGAATGCAATTTAATTTGTTATTAACAGCTACTTTATTTCGCTATTTCTATTAGGTGAAGTCAATACAACAGAATCACATCCTCAGCTGGCTTCAATTTAACAAAGTTCGGTTCAGAAACACAGTATCACAGTAGTAAGAACTTTAGCATGCTTGGAAAATGAACCCTTTTTGCAGTTCATATAACAGTGTAACAGGTAGCAATCATATACTTCTTGTTTAAGTCTATAGCTTAATTGATTTTAGAATAAAGATATATAACCTTTTCGATCAAGTGTCTCTTTAATTTGGTTCAGGTCTGGAGTATGTCTTTGTGGGTCACCCACAGTCGTCTTCTTTCCATATTTTTTTCAGCATAAAACAGGCGCAAAGCATTTCAATTTAGCAGTGGAACAGCCTGTGCGCTGGCATTTGTCGCACTGCTAAATTCTTCGGGCCCGTTTTTTAAGCATCCTGGTTATATTCCTTAATCACCATGTGTGGTGTTGCTAACCCAAATGCTAGCATGTGCACTGACTGCAACCTCCAATTTTCTCCCCATCCCCCTGAAGCCGCCTCTCCTTGAGGCATGGCTGACAGCAAGAACGACAGAAGCAAACTAATTTCATTCCACTCTGTGACATTCTGTGAGTCTGGTCTGGACTGGGACCCAGCTCCAGGTGTTCAACCCACCCCATTACACAGTGTTCACACATGAACTGTACAAGGATACAACATGAACAATATGTATATTTTTACCTATTATGAATCTCTCCATTACTGTTGCAGTCTGGCTGTGGTACGTACTATCTACAGGATACACTGTAGCAAGTCATCAAGGTTATTTTGATAGCACCTTTCTCCCCCGCGACCTCTACCACTGAGAAGGACAAGAGCCGCAATGGCAGGTGAACACCAGCATTTGAATGTTCATCTCCAAGTCACACACCTTCCTGGTTTGGATATATACACTGCTGTTCCTTCACTGTCACTAGGTTAAGATCCTGGAATTCCCTACCTAACAGCATCATGGGAGCACCACCACCACGAGGGCTTCAGCGGTTCAAGAAGTAGGCCCACATCTACCTTTTCAGGGCAACGAGGGATGGGCAATAAATTCAGCCCAGCTAGTGCTGAGGACAAATTTAAAATAAACTTTTTCTTCATTAAAAACTGCAGCAATGATGTGCAAGCACCTCTAATAAATTATGTAAATGGAACATAGCCGTCCTCTCTACTGTCAGTTTATCATGGTTCTCACTTATGATATTCAAATGAGAAAGCTGACATTCAATAGAAGATCATTTTCTGCACGTGAAGCAAAATGAAAATATCCACTTGGCTTCACTGAGAATCAATAAAATTAGCTTTCTTCAAGATTATTTTTAATTGAATGTTGTTTACATATATTTAATGCTCGTTGACCTCCCATGATGATGCACACGGAGAGTCAAGATCAAGCGTAGTCTTCAGTGAAGTGGGGTTAGAGGGCAGGGGATATTTGGACCATGACACACAGACTCAATTCATTTTAAAGTCATAGATTGTGCCCTTATTTTTATCTTTCCACTTTTACATTTCTGTGTCTACATTTATAATGGGAACTGCCTACGTAAACTTGTCATCTTACAATTACACCCTCCCACCAGTACTTGTGCTGCAGGGAGCATGTCATTACAGCATGGCATGTTTATACAGGCTGTTCCCATTATAAATGAAGAATCAGAAATTTATAATTGAAAAAGTTGACGGGAAGAGTACAGTTTACAGCCCCTTGAATCCTAAAAAAACTCTGCGACCCTGACAAAATCCCAATGCCCTTTCCCATTGAGAAGCTGCAGCTATGGGAAAAGAAATGATCTGGCCAGGCCTAGTGAATGGTGCATCGGTCACCTATATGATGCCACAGTGCACCACGGACTGTGGAACGTTGCAGTACCTTGGAGACCTTCACTTCCACGGACAGAGCAGTTGCATTCCATGTTGATGACTTCAGCTCTGGTTCCAGGATCCTGCACAATTCATGGAGTGTTTTCTTGGGGAGTCAGAGACTCCTCCAGTATCGCTCTTCGGAAAATTGGTAGTTAAGTGTTGCGTGCTCTATATACTCTTTTGGTTGGGTAACTCCTCACCCTCCTCTTCTCCTCCTATGCGTTCAGATCCTCTCTGCTCCCTTTGCTCGTGCCCCTTATCACCATCATCAAGCAAGACCAAGATAAATGCCTGGATGTAAAGTCATCTGCTCCGGTATTCCAAAGGAAATTCCCCTTTAAGAGTGTTGGCCAGAGGCTGCAGAAACCTATTTAGGTTAATTCGAAGTGCTAACAAAGGCACTGACTTTTGAACTAAGGTGACCTGGAGTTCAGTCACTGGTCTGAACTGGCCAGAACCGGT